>NC_069102.1:3239383-3479383 GCF_947172395.1 Bicyclus anynana
TATAAGTAAAATTTATGTGTTTATACGACACATAATTAATGATTTATAACATTTAAAACGTAAACAAGCTGTATAAAATTTTTGTATGTCGGTCTTTCTGTTTGTCCGGGCTAATCTACGGCTAAGTCGATTTTAATGGGGCTTTCTGATTGAAAGATAGAGGAGTATATTGAGTAATAAGTATTTTTTATCCCGAATCAATATAAAATTCGGAAAATATCCTGAAAAAAATGATTCCCGCGGGATTTATGAAAAACTGAATTTTGTGTGAACGAAGTCGCGGGTATCCCCGTGAATAAATAAATAAGTGAATAAATAATAATCAAAATTTACAATAATAATAATGGCAGACTTCACACACGCAGAGAATTGTGAAAATTCTCAGGTGTGCAGGTTTCCTCACGATGTTTTCCTTCACCGTTTTACTTTGTATGCAAACGAAAATTTTTTTTAGTTAAAAAAAAATAGTTATGTAGTTCGGCTCCTATAAGTGGACTTGTCAACACCTTGAAGTTATAGGAAATACTCCAGAGCACCCTGTATATTAAGAAGGTTTTTAACTAGAGCATGATTTTTTTTTGTTGCGCAGGGGTGCAGCTCTGCCTGCTGGCGCTGGCAACACTAACGCTGCTGCTGTCGGTCGCGGCTCACAGACCTCATCGGAGACGATCTTTAGTGGCACAAGCTCAAGTAGGTATTCTACTATACAGTGTTCTCAGGCAGTTGTGTGAGTGTGAGTGAGAGTGTGTGGGGATGGACTCAGCATTTTTCATTTGTTGCAATGAAAAGAAAGGGAGAACGATATTTTCGTATTCGAATGGTCGACAATTGATTTCTTATATCTTGAGATAGGTAATTCGTCGAACGTTTTCCTGGGTCAATCGAAAAAACTAATTTCTTCCGAGAAATTCTCAGTTGCAGCTCGGAGTTAGGAAGTTGGTGGTGCTAACGATCCTGGTCATTATCATGAACAAAGCTTATAGATTACAGTTACATAGTCAAACATTTTTAAGCACACTAACCCTTATTCGTAGTTCTCATTATCAGAAATATAAAGGTAAAATATAAAAATATCCGGACGGTTTATGACAGATCATTATCATTTTGGTTCAAATATTTTTCTACTTAGCCACTCTTACCACCATCAAATTGTTGTTCTAATATTAACATAAGAATATATTTTTATTCCAGAATTTGCCAGTGTCCAAAGGCGGCTGGCGGCCCGTCGTCGGTTCTGGTGGACTCCTCTACGGTTCACTGAACACAGCGCCCCTACATGCGCCGTACAAGATACCTGTCTCGGGTCTAGAGATGTACCATTCCTCAGCGAGACCCCTAATAGCTAGAGACGTGAACAAACTGACATCGATAGCTCAATCGTACCGCCCCACAACACTACGAACTGTGCCAGTAACATCCCACTTACCTCCGAACCAACCAATAAATTCATACCTCAATCCATTCGCTTTGCCGAACAACCTAAACCATTACAAATTCCTCCAAAACTATCCAATAGATAGTATGCTTTTCCGGAACCCCCCACAAACGTATTCGGCTCGTCCTGTGAAGACAAAACAGAAGCAACAATACCACAACATATTGCAACAGTTTTCAAACGTTCAGCCGATCCAATACGGTCAGTACAATATACCTTTGGACATGTATGGGAAGATAGATTACCCAAGACAGGACACGAAGCGGCCGCAGTCCGCAGAAACCGAGATCTTCAAACCAGAAGTTTACAAGTTACCAGACAGCGAAACAGCTTCTCAGTTCAACGCAAAGCCTGTGAAGACAGTCCAGCAACAAACTATGACGTCGAAACTACCCATCAATCAATATGGACATCCATTCCAAGATAATGTGTACAACATGCAACAATTCCCGAGTTTTTTAGGTTAGTAACTACCTGCAATATGTCTTTTAACGTTAATGAAACTAAACAAAGGATGATTTTCATATTTTATTTTATCACGACAAGCAAACAAAAAAATAACAAAATTGACACAAATAAACCTCCTATAATTTAAAAATGTAAAATGAGGAGAAATGCGTAGAACCAATGTCGCCGACATAGCTCAACGAGTCACGAAGCTGAAGTGGCAATGGGCGGGGCACGTAGTTCGAAGAGCCGATGGACGTTGAGTTTCCAAGGTATTAGGATGGCGACCCCGCACTAGAAAGCATAGTGTTTGCCGACCCCCCACCGGGTGGACTCGCAGGGATTTACTGGATGCAGGTTCAGATTGGTGATGTTTGTAAGTCCCTACAAAAGTCTTATGTCCTGCAGTGGACGTCCATCGGCTGACATAATGATGATGATACTATTAGGAAACAAAATGTTGATAGATATATAAGTTTAACATTTTCTTATTTCTTTTTTTCAGGTACTTTCGGATCCTTTGGCCTACAATCCGTAAAAGGAAGAGACCATTTGCATCCAAACACAAAAACGACATATTTACCCCCACAGCCGACTAAGCAGACAATTTTCAACTCGTTTAGCTATTCGCCGAATTTCAAAACTACATCAGCTTTGTTTTCTTCAACCACCCCCAAGATACAAACTACGCAAAACCATTTGATCTTTGGTTCCACGTTCAATGATTTAGGTAATGTGCCTACACCACAAACAAAAGTAGTCTCACCGTTAAAAATTGATCCCAATGGAAGTAAAAACTACTTTAAAGCCAGTCCCCAAGACCCGTTCATCAAGAATTTCCACAACTTCGACTATAATAAGATAACCACTTATAATCCCCCAATCATACAAAGTACAACACAAAGTGCGTTTAACGACTACTACCAATCACAAAACTACGACGATCCCGAAACTGTCAACATTAACTATGATAAAACGAAGCAAAAGTTATCTGACAACGTCGGTCTAACGCAACAAGTTTCCCAACAATACGCCAATGCTCCAGGATTATTTGATTTACAAAACTCATTCAATGCTCTATCACATCGCCCAACATACGCAGTCGTGGAAAATGTATCAGAAGATATAAACACGGAAACACCGGCATGGACTGTAACTCCACAATCTCATGGTAACAATCAGAAACTTGAAGAAACGGTTACAAAACCTGAGAATACCAACAACATTTTCGAAAAACCAACAACCACAAATCCTGATTCCGCAGATGAGTACGCCATTGTTACTGAAAGCGATAAAGGTTATGAAAATGGCTTCAATTACGAAAGTCACATAGACACACAGAGCAGACGACCTCTGGGCGATGACTTTGAACCAATAGGAAAGACTAAATTAAAGGAATACTATTACAAAGTGTCTACGCCAACATATGACCACAAAACTTACAGACGGACGAAAAAGCCCAATGAATCGCAGAAACAAGATGTAACAACACAAATTACAAATAATATAAGTATAAAAGATATTAACGACGCAGCGATTGAAACATTACCTACGCTGCCTCCCAATCTACACTTTAAACGCCCTAGCACTTCTGAACCTTTAGTAGATAAGGATAAAATTAGAAAAAGGAATAAAATCAGAAGACGTCGTCCTATAAACCGAAACAAAGAAGAGACAACCACCCGCAGAGATGCATCTACAGAGGCTTCCACTACTATTGCAGAGGAAATTCCTACTATACGACCACGGGTAAGGCCTATCAAGACAAGAACTGAATCGAGCCTGACTACTCCGACTGTAACTACAGACTTAACTACAAGTGCATTACCAACCACGTCCGCAACAAAACCCACGGTCATTAGGAAAAAGCTACTCGGTCACCGACGTCCTCTAACTACTCCTTCAGAGAAAATCGATACAACAACACAAGCTACAAAAGTACTTGATCAAAGTAAAGAGTCTCCAATAATGAAAATATCTTCTCGTATACAATCAACTAAATTACCAACGAATAATAATGAACAGAAAACCAGCGAAATTCCAGATTATAGTCATAAACAGGACGAAAAGGATACACCAACAAGTGACGTCTCCGTAAGCCTAAACGATAACTTAAATGAGTTTTCATTCCACAGAGATGTAAGACCTGTAGGAATCAAAGAATCTACCACAGAATCTATTAAACAAACTGAATCAACAACTATCGCACGCACAGAATCGGATTCGCGAACAACGGGAAAAATACAAAGACCAAGGCTCAAAAATAAATTGGATAGACCCAAATTCAGCGTCAAAGATTATAGAAATCGTCTGAACTCAACTACAAGTACTACGGAGAAAGTAGAAGAAAATACACCAAAAGCAAGACATGCACCAAGAAAGAATCCTTACAGCGAGTTACTTTTTACCGACGTCGAAACAACAACTGAGAGAAAGAAGTTCACACCCAAAGAACCAAGATACAAATTAAACAAGACAGAAATCAACGAACAGGAAATTCATTCGAGACATAATGGGCGAGTCAAACAGGCAGAGAGCGAAGTAACGACTCAAAAGATTTCATCTAGAATCCGAATTGGTCAGAGACGGCCGAAACCTACAGAAGACGCTACTGAAACGACAAGTCCTACAACAGTACACAGTAAAAGGCCTCAGAGAAAGAAGATTCCAGATTCAGAAATTGGACAATCAGTACAAGATATAACAGTTACAGAAACAGCAAACAATGATCACAAAAACGATATCACATCAGAAAGAACGCGTTCTGAAAGTGCAATAATGAAAATAGCAGACAAGAAACATCAAGATCACATAGAACGCCTCTTCGAGCATTCAAAGCGAGTATCAGATTTAACTTTAGCAGCTAGTAAAGACTACAACACCCCTGGAATGTTTAAAACTCTTTCGTCAAACAGCAGAAGGATACCAAGTTATTTCACAATAGCTACAGATGACCCTATACTTCCAATAGAAGCTTTCTTCCCTCAGCTTAACCAAAAGAAGGAATCATAACGTTCCTATATATTAATAAGGGAGCGTCCAAACCTTACGTAAAGTTAGCTCCTGACTGTGAGCCAAGATGACGTAGTTTTTGCTTTTGTAATTTGCGTAGCGTAGTATGGCCAATATAATTAACGTTTGTCTTTACACACTAGGGTGGAAAGTGATCTTGCTGGCATTACGTCAGGTATGGATGCATTTTAAAAGTTACAAAAACCAAATCTCTTCGACTGCCAAAGCGTCAGAAAAAATCTAGTTTTACGCAATATTAGTTCTAGCATTTAAAAATTTGTGGTTGTTTAAAACCCCACCTGCATTTCTATATTTAACAATTTTTTTTAAATATAAATTTTAACAATGACTTCTTGTTATTCATGTTGGTGCTCATTTTATATTAGTATTAAATCCAATATATCGTGAATGATATATTCGTATAGTATTATATTAGTGTACGTAATATGTGTGTGTGTTGACTTTTGTGTAAGAGTAGGTTATGTATGTGTGTGTTTTAAATATTTATAATGATGTAGATGTTAAATGTGTAAATAAATTAATTTCTTAAAGTAACAAAATCGTTTTATTTTATTTTAATTTATATAAACATCGTATGGTATGTTTAAAAGTAATTTTATAATAACTTTAACCAGCATTAGCTTCTTCAGCTTGCATTTTTGATGTTTTCTGAATGGATTTCAATGCTGCTTGATGAATACTCTTATCCAAGGAATCTGTAAAGGAAATATATACTAATTTTATAAAGAGGAAAGATTTGATTGTTTGTTTGTTTGCATGTAACAGGCTCCAAAACTACACAACTGATTTGAAAAATTCTTTCACCGTTGGGAAGCTACACTATCTCCGGGTGCTATAGGCTATATTTTATCCCCATATTCCTACAGGATATACTAAAATATCTTTGCTTTTTAAAACTAAAAACTGCAATTTTAATATACTCTATGTAACCTCGTGTCGTTTTGTATGTCTGTTCAATTCACTCTAATCTCTAGAACTAATAACCAAGTTTGACAGCAAAAATTTTGCAATTTTCTACTTAATCAATTTGGGATACCTAAATGCTGAATACACTAAAAAAAAATACACACTTCAAGTTAAAATAAAAAGCTTATATCTATACTAATCTACACTAATATTATAAAGCTGAAGAGTCTGTTCGTTTGTTTGATTGAACGCACTAATCTTAGGAACTACTGGTCCGATTTGAAAAATACTTTCAGTGCTAGATAGCCCATTTATCGAGGAAGGCTATAGGCTATATTCTATTTTCAAAAAAATTAGAGATCCTTCCTAAAACTCCAATAATGTAACCCAAAGTGTACAAAAGTTTTGTTTACATGGCGTGCGCTGCAAAAACTATTGATGTTAGAATAAAATAATGTACTACAAATTTGCAAAACACATCATTTTCTACAAAAAATGTCGCGACAGCATATATCTATCTTCTATATTTTAGCAGATATAGTACCTTTTGTACTTTAATATTTTTTTTAAATCATATACTAAGGTTTACGTCATTATTTACACAACTAAACTTAAATCCTTTTCAAAATGAATTACTTAATAATCAAGAGGATATTATAGAGATAAGATTTGCCTTTTACAGTATGAATAAATGGCTTGACTCACAAATCTTATGTTGTCCCTTGACAGGGAACCGCAGCCTCAGACTGATGGGGTTCGAACAAATGAACACGTAGGGACTGTCGCTCTCATCCGTGTCTGCGTATCTGGAAATTAAATATTTATATCTAAAAATATCTTTTCGTCCGAAATTCCTCAGTGCCTGAAGACAAAAGTCTTCGAACAGTGCGTGTTGCCAGTGATGACCTATGGTTCTGAGACTTGATCGCTAACTATGGGTCTCATAGGCTCAGAGTCACACAGCGGGCGATGGAACGAGCTATGTTAGGAGTATCTCTGCGTGATCGAATCAGAAATGAGGAGATCCGCAGAAGAACCAAAGTCACCGACATAGCTCAACGAGTTGCGAAGCTGAAGTGGCAATGGGCGGGGCACATAGTTCGAAGAGCCGATGGACGTTGGGGTCCCAAGGTGCTGGAATGGCGACCCTGTACTAGAAAGCGCAGTGTAGGCCGACCCCCCACCAGGTGGACTGACGACATCAAGCGAGTCGCAGGGATTCGCTGGATGCAGGTGGCTCAGTATCGTGATGTTTGGAAGTCCCTACAAAAGGCCTATGTCCTGCAGTGACAGTCCATCGCTGACATGATGATGATGATGATATCTAAAATGACTCTACTCTACTATGTCTCAATTGGAATTGTTACGATTTTTTTGACACCTCATTTATTAAATCGGTTCAGTAGTTTAGGCACTACGGTGGAACAAACATACATACATAGTATGTAGCATGTAGTATATAGTGGTAGTAGTAGCTTCGCCGTAGTCGGGTAAAAATAACAAGTGTCACTATCACTCTGTAACTATCACTATAAGATGATAATAAGTATAAGTTAACCCAAAAGAGAGAGATTCAAAGGAGAGACTGATATTTCGAACTCGACCGCTATTGGTCGACATTTGGTACCCATTTTAGGCTTATTTAGGATCTTAGGCCTGCCAATGTGACTTACTTCTTCGCATACTCCTCCTGCGGCAAGCAGTCGTCGACGTTGACGCAGCCCAACAAACACCCCGTCGGATAGAACGTTGGAAACTTGTGCTGCTCATCTGTTAACAGTTAAAAAATATATGTGGCGTGGTGGGTCTTAGCTCCATATCCCCGCTCTGGCTAAATGCATCTTTCAAATCTTTATAATATTAGTATAGAAATATAAATAGAGCCGTGATAGCCCAGTGGATATGACCTCTGCCTCCGATTCCGGAGGGTGTGGGTTCGAATCCGGTCTGAGCACCTCCAACTTTTCAGTTGTGTGCATTTTAAGTAATTAAATATTACGTGTCTCAAACGATGGAGTAAAAACATCGTGAGGAAACCTGTATACCAGAGAATTTTCTTAATTCTCTGCGTGTGTGAAGTCTGCCAATCCGCATTGGGCCAGCGTGGTGGACTATTGGCCTAACCCCTCATTCTGAGAGGAGACTCGAGCTCAGCAGTAAGCCGAATATGGGTTGATAATGAAGAAAAAGAATTACTTTATTGCACACAAAAATGATAAATTAAACTTCGCATCCAAAGGCGGCCTTATTACTATAAGTAATCTCTATCAGGCAACCCCTGACGAGAGAACTTGCGAAGAAAGAGCGGGATGGTGCAATACATTATAATTATATATACAAATAATTAAATATATATAGGTACATATACATTGTAGGTACATATATATTATGTATAATTATGTATGTAGGTGTACTCATATATTTTTTTTTTATTTATGTATATTTAGTATATTTTGTTTTATATGTAGTTTAATTTAGTATATTATTTTTAATAGTTTAATTATTATAGGTATGTTATATTGCACTATCCGCTATCCTTTCTTTAAATATTTCATTTAAGGTTGTCTGGAGGAGATCGCTTTTAGCGATTAGACCGCCTTTGCGCATCTTACTTTTCTATTTTTTTTTCCTTCTCTTATTTTTATTGTATCTAATTTGTGTGCAATAAAGAATTAAAATAAATAAATAAATAAATAATAAATATATTATTAAATTTATATATGTATTACATATATGTTACACTTAATAAATATATAATACATACTACTAATAATGATGAGCCGGATTACCTGGTCGCAGCACTCTGTACTGGTTCTCAACGGCGCTCACGACGCTGTGGTCCGGTGGTTTGGCGGTTGAAGCAATCCACAGGCGGCCGCGGTGGCTGGTGTACCAGGTTCGACCCTCGTGCCTGCAAAACCATAACAGCTACTAACTCTAACCGAATTATACTCGTCCGTTAATTTAATTTTTCACCCTTATTCTTTATTTTTCTGTGTTTTTTATTAGGGTTATTAGGAGCCTTTGTAGTATCACTCGTGCACATTTTAATTCTAATCAATGTACTTATATACCTAATTAGTTTTAATTTGGTTCTTATTTTATAATAGTTAACATAGGATGGCATTAGGTTGGATGGAACTCACAAAAGAAAGGGACAAATGGAAAAAGATGGAGGAGGCTTATACCCGAAGGGGCCAATTATTATTATTAACTAGTACATAATTAATTATTTAGATAAATATTTAGATTAGTAAAATAGTTTTAAGATATTGATACTACTATCTAAATGGGAAAAATAAAGCTTATTATAACATAGGATGTTGAACTGTGTACGTGGCGGCACCTGAACTGGGTCCTAACTGAAAATCAGTGCTGCATAGTTTTTTTTTTAAATTTAATATTAAAAAAAAGCTAGTATGACATCAAGATTATTTTATGGACATGGACATTTTTTAACTTATTATTTTGTATTAATTAAGTTTTCTTTTTTTCTCTTCTTTCAAATGTATTTAATTATTTAAGATAATTCATACACCAGTTATGGTAAAATGTATTAAGGCTCAATTCTATAAATGTACCATCATGTTAAACTTACATTTTCATTCATTCATTCATATCATTCATTCATTCATTCATTCATTCATTCATTTGTGTAGGAAGTACGTGGCAAAATGCTGAGTTAGGGCCTTTTTCTAGGTTATGCCACATATTGCAAGGCATTCTTCTTTTATTGCTCATTTTTTTGCGTGGACAATTAAGCTATGTAATAATTTAGAATTTAAGAATGTAATATGTGGCATTACTTAAAAATAAAGAAGTTGTTGTTTCTTTTCTTTCTATACACAAAATGTCAACGATTTATATCAAAAATTCCGGTTAGTAACAACTTTTCGTATACTACCCTCCTCCCAACTTGTATCAATAACGAGGTTATTAAAATTTGTTACTAACCAGCTGTTTTTATTTACTATTGCTTAATTAATTAATTAATAGTTATAGAACTTAACAGCCACAATATACTACTAGTTGCGTTGTACATTGTGTCGTTCCGTCGCTCAGAAATTTTTATTTAAACTAATTTACCTATTTTAAAACCACCACGCATTCCGCTGCGCCTTTGTGGCTCAGTGACTTACAAAACGGAGGTCCTGGGTTCGATCCCCGACTGGGCAGATTGATTGAGATTTTTCTTAATTGGTCCAGGTGGATGGTGGAAGGCTTCGGCCATGACTAGTTACCACCCTACCGACAAAGCAACTACTCCTAACAAGTTAGCCCGCTTCCATCATAGACTGCATCATCACTTACCATCAGGTGACAATGTAGTCAAGGGCTAACTAGTAAAGAATAAAAAAAAAACTTGTAATTTTTTTGTCCACGGATCCTGGGCTAACTTAATGAAGTTACATTTTTTTTAAATCTTATTATTTAACCCTAAAAATCTTTATCCCTATCTTAATCCCTAAGAAAAATCTTAATACTATTAAGTTGTTAATTAGTTGATTTTGAGTTTACCTTTTGATGCCCTCAACCAGCAAGGAAGCCCATGGTTGGTGCATGGAAAGACACTTGCCGGAGTCGCTCATCTCTTGCAGCTCCAGGTCTTGGATGCGAGAGTGCTGATTCCAGGAAGACCTCACCGCTGAGGAGTAGCCTTGGCTCTCCTGGTTCACTGACTCGTCAAACTGAGGAACAATATATATGTACTAATAGATGCAGCGCGCTTTCACCCGCGTGGTTCCCGTTCCCGTAGGAATACGGGGATAAAATATAGCCTATAGCCTTTGTCGATAAATGGGCTATCTAACACTGAAAGATTTTTTTTAATCGAACCAGTGGTTCCTGAGATTAGTGTGTTCAATCAAACAAACAAACAAACTCTTCAGCTTTATAATATTAGTATAGATTAGCAAGCATATGGATATGTGACATGATGGCCCCGAACCTATGACCTCATCCTTCAATTCAGAGGGCATAGGTTCGAATCTAGTCTGTGGCATGCACCTCAATTTCAGTTATTTGCATTTTAATAAATTAAATATCACAAACACATCGGTAAATGAAAAACATCGTGAGGAAACCAGAGATTTTTCTTAATTCTCTGCATGTGTGAAGTCTGCCAATCTTCATTGGACCAGCGTGGTGGACTATTGGCCTAACCCCTCTTATTCTGAGAGGAGACTCGAGCTCAGCAGTGAGCCGGACATGTGTTGATAAGGATGAACCTGCCTCTTGCTAACAGGCTAACTTTTTAGAAGTAGGATGACAATCCACACCCCTTTCAGTTTCTACACGACAACATACCGGAACACTAAATCGCTTGGCGGTACGTCTTTGTCGGTAGGGTGGTAACTAGCCACGGCCAAAGCCTCCCACCAGCCAGACATGGATCAATTAAGAAAATCTCAATCAGCCCAGCCGGGGATCGAACCCAGGACCTCCGTCTTGTAAGTCCACTGCGCATACCACTGCGCCACGGAGGCCGTCAAAACCTGAGAATATTCTTGATTTTCTCGAGTGTGAAATCTGCCAATCTGCATTGGGCGAGCGTGGTGGACTAAGGTCGAACCCCTTTCATTCTGAGAGGAGACTCAACCTCAGCAGTGAGCCGAATATGGATTGATGATGATGATGATGATGATACCTTTTTTTTTTGTTTTTGGAGGGGAAATCCTCATGGACACCCTAAAGGGTAGTGCCGGACTCTTACCGGCTAAAACCCCTCCTACCACCCTGTTAGCCGTATACCCGCCTTTCTTATGTATGTATGTATGTATGTTATTGTTGTTTTCCTTCTCATTTCCTCCTTCTCCTTTTCCTTTATAATTTCTTCAAGGAAGTCACTAATCGTTTTCCACTTTTTTTGTGATTCTAGCATTTTAGGTACTATGTTATCAACACTTATATGATGATGATACCTGCAGTAAAGGAGCGTTGACACCCGGAGCGACATCGCGGTCAGCCAACGAGTGGGCGAACATATCCGGCCGCAGTATCTGCGGGTCACTAGTCGCGCCACCGGTTGACGTTATCTGCCGTATGCGCTCTTCATCCACCTCGTGCTCTATTGAGTTGTCTTCTATGATCTGACGACCTGTAAAGTGATGACAGTTTTTTAAAATTGTTCAAATTAAGAGTATACTAATAGTAAAGCAATTTACACTTTAGAGTGAGACCCACAGTTTGTCAGATACACCATAAACGTTGAGAGTAGAGGCAGCAATTTATAGTTAGCTCAAGCAAATAGGGATGATGACGGTTTTTTAAATGTATATATATAAAAGAAAGTCGTGTTAGTTACTCCACTTATAACTCAAGAACGGCTGAACCGATTTAGCTGAAAATTGGCAGGGCAGGTAGTTTAGAGCCAGGAGAAGGACATAGGATACTTTTTTTTTTTGGGGTATGGTAGGGGTAGGGTAGGGGTAGAGTAGGGGTAGGGTAGGGGTAGAGTAGGGGTAGGGTAGGGGTAGGGTAGAGGTAGTTGAAAGTTTACATCGAGTTTCACGCCGACGAAGTCGCGGGCGTCCGCTAGTTGTATATAAATTAAGAGTGTATACTCGTTACTATTAGTATTAATAGTAAAGCAATTTTGTAAAAAATTTTAATAAAAAAATTCAACCGACTTCCAACTCAAAAATTAACTTAAACTAAAAAGCAAAAAATAACATCTTGCCTATGTGCTACCTTCTGATCAATTTGAAGGCGGTGCCAAGCCAGTGATGTTTTAATTAAACCCGTTAAAATCACACAATTTATGTGCTTCTTTCAGAAACAGCTTTAATTAAAACACGACACTAGATTGGCACCGCCTTCAAACTGATCAGAAGGTAGCACATAGGCAAGATGTTATTTTTTGCTTTTTAGTTTAAGTTAATTTTTGAGTTGGAAGTCGGTTGAATTTTTTTATTAAAATTTTTATTTTTTTATTTTTAGTGTTAGCATACCTACTGCGTGTGAACAAAACGCAAACAATTAGCTAAAACGTTGTTTTGTTATGACAGGTACCTAAGTCCTACAATCCCAATTTTGAAAATACTCCATAATTCATATACCTACAAAATTTTACTCTCCCTTTATCCACACTTAATATGAATATAACCAATTGTGTTGACTGTCCTCCGTCTTCATCACCAGACCCCTTTTGCAGTCACAACCCATTTGGGTGGAAAGTATTCATCAATATAAAATTAATCAAGTCCAAACACAAGGTAGCTACTGTGAACCGTCGAGGAGTTCCCTTAACTCTCCTTCGTCTTCATCACCAGACCTCTCAGGTGGAAAGTTCTCATCAATACAAAATTATCAAGTCCAAACACAAGGTAGCTACTGTGAACCGTCGAGGAGTTCTCTTCACTGTCCTTCGTCTTCATCACCAGCCCCTAATACAGTCACAACCCATCTAGGTGGAAAGTTCTCATCAATACAAATTTATCAAGTCCAAACACAAGGTAGCTACTGTAAATCGTTGACGAGTTCCATTATTTGTGTTTCGGCTCCATCATCAGATCAACACCAGACCTTCATAAAATTGTAGTGGCTTAAAATATCTTATGAAAACACTAACAAACGCACTAGCTGTCTCTACAATTTTCGAAAGTTCCCCTCAATTTCTCCAGGATGCCATCATCAGATCCTGACATGAAAAAAATGGGACCACCCTGGAATCAAACCCTTCAAAACAAAAAAAGAATTTTCAAAATCGGTCAATAAATGACGGATTTATCGCTGGACATACATAAAAAAAAAAAAAAAAAAAAAAAAACATACATACAGCCGAACGTAGAACCTCCTCCTTTTTGGAAGTCGGTTAAAAAGTAACAGAGTATGTGCGATCATTACTTTCCGAGCTACAGGGATTTAAATTGGCAGATTTGCGGCACTGCCGCGGATCCCTGGAAAACGCCCCATACGAAATGGCACGAATTAATGACGTCGTAGGTACATAATGATCATTAGATTTGTATGGGCGTTCAAAGAAAATTACTAATATCTTTGTTATTTATGCGTTTATGTTTATAGTTCATTTATTAAAAATGTCACATTTAATGTAAGGAACTTAAACTGTATGAATTTTCCCCTAATTACGATAAAAGATTATTAATAGATTTACAAATTTTATAATCTTATTTATTTTGCAAATATCCGGGCAATGTTTGCTTTTCATGTATAAATTAGTTAACATTGACCTTATTTAAATCAATATATTCAAACATAGTCATCATCCCTATTACTATCGGATGGACGAAGAAGTTTTCTCTTATCTAATCTTAGAGACAAAATATATCTCAGCATTCCGTGGATTTACAGTCGGGTGCCTGGTCGTCGGAAGGAGTCATCGTCGGAAAAACCGGACTAATGACCGATGGGTGTAGGGTTAAGGATGTTCTGACAGTTAACTTTCACTCCACTTCTCCGCTCGAGCAGCTTTGGATACCCTTTCTAAAATAGAACTTGTAACTAACAATGCAGAGTTGCCAGTCCAGCACATTGAAACTTCCATAATCATCCATTCTTAGAACCTACGCCCCCCCCCCCCCCCCCATATGCCCCGTCGATTGTTACTTCAATATCATGCGAATTTTTGGGCTATGGTCGATAACTTGGTGAAATGATCGTAGTTCACTTCACCATTAATTTTTGCTGGGTTGTTACCTTTAACAAGTCACATTTAAAGATTTTCTTATGGAAGTTTACTTCACTGGCTCTGGCAATACTTACCACCAAAGTCGAAGGTCATCTTCTTGTTGCGCCTGGACGCGTGCTTCTTGTCGTGCAGCGTCTGCTGGTACTGCTGCAGCTTGTCGCGCTCGCCCGAGCTCAGCCACACGCTGTTGGCGCTGAAGTAGTCGCTGTCGTCGTCCGTCACGCGCGTGCGTCGCTCGCTGTGTCGCAAACATTCCGTCATACTACACTGTGGCATACACAGACCAGTAGTTCCTAACATTAGCGCGTTCAATCAAACAAACAAACAAACTCTTTAGCTTTATAATATTAAGTATAGATTTTTTCTTTTTTTTGTTGTTGTGTGCTAATAAAATGTAAATAAACAACTAAAAAAAATGTATATTAGTAAATAAAATAAGTCAGTAAAAAATTAATCAATGAAAAATAAGACGTATCACATATTTTCGTTATGAATTTCCATATTACATTTGGGCAGACTTACGAAAAGGGAGTCACGGGGCATATTATTTGAATGGACACAAATACTTCGGTCAACGTAATGGAGAGGTTGAAGCCCAAAATACCTAAAAGGCTGGTCTGGGATTTGAAATTTTGAATAATTTTACAATCACCGTGTGGGTAAAGGGTTTTTATTTTATTGGATGCCAGGTTAATGTTTGATTGGGTAGCTTTGTTGGTACCTTTTATTGTATTTATATACTTTTGCTAACAGATTTGTCCTCGGGAAATTTTGCTATATGATATTATTTTCTTAATCTTGTCGCAAACATTCCATCACACTACACTGTGGCTCAAAGGGACTATAGTCCGCAACAGTCCTAATCCGTGCGGTATATACTACAAACAACCACTTCCCATGACGACGTTTTACGAGACGTATCGCGGGGGGCCGAGCCCGGTACTTTGCGTATTTTCCATTGGCGTTCATGGTACAGAAGTGCGAGTGTAACGCTATAGGGGAGCGGGCGCCAACGACTGTCAATGAATAAATGAAAATATCCCTGCCGCTTCTATCACACTCCAATCTGTCACCATACTCGTACTTTATGTACTGTGATTCATGCTCAAAGAAAGTAGAGTAATATAGTATAGTAAAGAAAGTAAGTCTATATAAGTCATATCGTCTCCAAAAAAAAAAGAGTAAAAAAAATCTTTTGTAGGTTTGGGTGTACGTAATAAGATCCCCAAGACTGTGATGGACCTGCCAATGCATAGCTTTAAGCAATGTGTTAAAAAACATTTACTTAGTTGAGCGTACTACAACATGAGTTCCTTTGGAGGCCGTTGGATCAGCTTCCACCTTCACACATTAAGTAAAACTATAAGAAATGTAAACAGTAATTGTTATCAATTGTAAATTATAATACTGTATGACTTTTTCAAAAGAGCAACTGTTGAGTATCTTCTCAGCAGAACCTGCCTTCCGAACCGGTGGTAGAATCTTTACAAATAGTCAACTGACATGTCAAAAGAGCTTGTAAACTGAGCCTACTTGAAATAAATGATTTTTGATTTTGATTTTGATTTAGAAATAATAATAATAGTAAATTTATATAAATATGTATTGTAAGATAGTTTTAAAAGGCCAACTGAGTATTTTACACAAAAGTCTGCCTTCCGAACCAGTGGCAAAATCACTACAAACAGACTAACTATATGTTTCATAAGTGATTTTTAACTACTTGAAATAGACTAATCTGATTTAATTTGCCAGTTTATTTACCTAGTGCGGTCATATTCTAGTAGCCTGTTTCTCTGTGATATGGCAGCCTCCCAGCCCTTAGGTCTGCTCCTCTCCATCAGAGTCTCCATGAGCTTGGCGCTCGACTTGGTTTTAGCATTTATTTCTCTTTGCTCATTTGGAGTGCATACCTGATTAAAAAATAAATAATCTAAATATACAAAACTCAAAGGTGACTGACTGACATAGTGATCCATAAACAAACAGCCCAAACCACTGGAAGGATCGGGCTGAAATTTGGCATGCAGGTAGATGTTATGATGTAGCATCCGCTAAGAAAGGATTTTGATCAATTCTACCCCCATGGGGATAAAATAGAGGCTGAAAGTTTGTATGAAACTTGGAATTTGTTCAAAAAATTCATGGGCTACTTTTTATCCCGGAAAATTCATGGTTCCCGCGGGATTTGTGAAAAACTGAATTCCACGCGGACGAAGTCGCGGGCGTCCGCTAGTAGTAAACATAAAGTAGGTGAAAATAAGCTAAAAATATCCTAAATTTACGGCAGGCTTCACAATGCCCTGTTACACTGTGTGATCTACAGTTGTACATTAAAATATTTATATGTTGTTTTTTTATTTGTAAAGTTTCTTAAATGAACTTTTTTTCAAAATTTAATAAATATAGTGTTAATGTAAATGATTTAACACTAGCAGACGCCGCGCGGTGTCACCCACGTGGTTCCTGTTCCCGTACCACACTCAAGATGAAACTACTCAAGAAAAATTAACTTTATAGTAATCAGTTGTACAAAATATTCTACGGATCCCTGATTATAACTTGTAAAGAATAAAAAAAAACACTTCATTACATTGCAGGTTGTTACTTTAATTCTGTAGACTTACCAGATTCCCACAAAACAAGCAGGGCCCGGAACCTTCTTGCTTGCAAACAACTCTGCCACATTGGAGACAGTTGTTTATCAAATCATGCTTCAATGCTTGACAATCGCAGTGATGTCTACCTATTTGTAAACAATTCAAAGTTAAAATTTGAAAATTGGTACAATTTTAATTACAACTACAATACAAACGTTTATTACATCAATATCTTTAATGCAACTGGTTAGTGTTAATATGAAAAGGTTAAGTTTAAATTTGGGTATAATGGAGTAGGCCTAAACCCACGCTGAACTATGGGGCAGTATAACCACATGTAGACATACAAAGGAGGCACTTCCAAGCCCCGACCCAAGGTTAACAAAGAAACTTATAAACCTTCCACAAGATAAGTTGAGAACAGTAGTTGGCCTCATAACAGGTCATTGCCCACTAAACAAACACCTTTCAATTCTAGGTATGACAGACAGTCCTCTGTGCAGAGCCTGCATAGAGGAGGACGAGACACCGCTACACGTTATGCTCAGTTGCAGAGGCGTAACGGAACAACGAGCAACCTACATTGGCTCCTCAGCGACACTCCATGAGGCTATCGGCGACCTGGGCGGCCTGCTAAGCTTCTGGAGCGAGCTCGGCTGGATGGAATAAATCCAGCGGGAACCTACACCGGAGGGACCCACGCACAACGGCCAATCAAATGGCTAAGTGCGGAAACGGCCCAGAATAAAGAAGAAGAAGAAGAAGTAGGCCTTTACCCGAAAAAAGTAAATGGGTGCCCAAATAATACAACAACAACAATAATTAATAATACAAGTATCAACCTACAATATTTATTTATTATTTTAGAATTAAGTTTCGTTAATTTAAGTTATTTTTAAGTTCTTTATCCTTTAATTGTTTGTATTCTATTATTTTTGTATTCGTGTGATTTTGGAAATAATTTTCGGCTCGGCTTATAATTATTATCATTATTCAATATTTCTATTATTTATTGTTCAACTCAATTAAAATCTGCTGTTATTGTGCTGGCCCTAAAGTTAAATTAAATCTAAGAGGTTACAGCCTAAGCCCTCATTCACACAAGAGTTTTTTTTAGGTCTACCTTCAGGTCAGGCTTATTAATTCAAACAAAATGTCAAAAAATTAAATGTAAACTTAAACATTTAATTCACTAAGTTTAAATTTGATTTTTTGATAATCAATAGAATAGAAATAATATCATTTAACCAAAAACAAACCTTTCAATAGAACAACTTGAGCGTTCTTCCCTTCTTGAGAATAGAGGTTGACAAATTTAGTTTTTTTCTTAGACTTAGACTCCTCATCAGTTTTCACATGTTGTGTAACAGGCGTCTGTTCACTTATGAAATCCTGTTGTTGTTTATTTTTTGATATCTTTTTCTTTTGTTGCTTTGTTTGGGAATTTCCTGGAAAAAGATAAAACTATCAATTACATACTCTTCAGTAGTTATCCATAGAAGAAATGATCACATGCTATAAATTTTTAAATAAGACAATTTTTTTTTTTACTTTTTACAAGTTAGCCCATGACTACAATTTCATCTGACGGTAAGTGATGATGCAATCTACGATGGAAGCGGGCTAACTTGTTAGGAGGAGGATAAAAATCCACATCCCTTTCGGTTTCTAGAGAACATAGTTCCGGAACACTAAATCGCTTGGAGGTACATCAGTGTCAGTAGGGTGGTAACTATCCACAGCCAAAGCCTCCCACCAGCCAGACCTGGACCAATTAAGAAAACCTCAATTGGCCCAGGACCCCTCTGTCTTGTAAATCCTCGCGAATGCCACTGCGTCTTGGAGGCTGTCAAATACATCTCCTACTAATTAAGGGTAATGTTTCTGTACTTGTAGGGGGTGTCTCTGAATCTACTGATCCGATTTTGAAAATTCTTTTACCAGTAGGGAGCCATAATAATTATTACTGAGTGTCATCATTTTGAGAGAGTTCCCGTATTTTCACGGAAAAGGGAACTACGTGACGCTTCGGCTAGTAATTAAGTAAAATGTATTCACATTTACGCTAAGCAAATTTTGTTGAAAATTGTTGTCACCCAGAAATCCACCCTCAATTGCAGTTTGTGCGGAAATGAAAATTTTTCTTAAACATATAGATACACATCTAACCTTTATTGGGAAACAGCTTCTTAGTCAACTCCAAGTAAAAGTTTTTATGCTGTGAATTATCGAAATCGAGTAATGTTTTTAGATACTCATTTAAGTCCTTTTCATTTTGTATTGACAAAATATATCTGGAACAGGAAAATTAATAATTGTAAGTTGTAATCCTATATTCATTAAAAAAGTAGTAAGAAATTACTTTTCGTCTTACTTTATTAAATCTTCAGGAATTTCGAAGTCCAATATTTTACATAATCCTTCACTTATCCATTCCTCCATGATTATTTAAAAAATTGCACAATTACGTGCAAGAGTGATTTTTGCAAGATTCAAAATTTATAAAATTTTCCGAAACCGAAATCAAAATTACACCTCACACTCACAGTGGCAAGTTGGCATTTGGCAACTGGCTGACAGTTGACACTGACAATCTGACACTTGACAGGCATTTGAATTTGATAGAATGATGACAACCATTAAGGCTGTCAACGTAACCAGCTGACCAGTGACCACAGATGTATAAAATCTCAGACTAGTTTAATTAAATAAAAGATCCTTCTCTATTATTTTCATAGATTTACGAGTCGATACAAGTATGCTAGGTGTCAAAGCAAGTATGATTATTTCCTTTAAATGAGGACCCTAAGAGGATCGACTGTTTACAAAAATATATTCACGAACTTTACCAAAGCTCGGTCTTATAGGTTTATTTTTTTTTTATTTATTTTGGCAAAAACAGTCATTACAAAACAATATTACTAATTATAAGAAAATACAATCAAAATAGACAATACATTGCCGAAAAAGTACTTATAAATATAAAAAAGAGTTTGAACATCGGAAATAGTGAGTAGGTACAGAAGTTATAATCGAAGTATTATTATTGATATTTTTTAAAACATGCTTTTTTAATTACATCTAAAGAACTAAAACTTAGGTCTAAATGAGAAAATTCAACATTATATAATCTCATAGCTCGAGAAACGCAACAGTTGCGTGTATATTTTTTATAAAAGTAGGGAGGTGAAAATAAATTAAATTTACGGTTGGGGCGACTAGGAAGTTTAAATCGGTATGAAAAATTAATTTTAGATAGTAACCCGGGAAAATCGATCATGCCGTTCATTACTTTATATAAGAATGTGATATCAAATTGCTTTCGTCGATTATATAAGCTTAAAATACGATGATGCTTTAAGGAATTTTCATAGGAATCACAATGGAAGTTAAAACGAAAGTTTAAGGTTCTAATAAACTTACGTTGAACTTTTTCGATACGATCAATATGAAATTTTAACGTCATAGTACAACTTACACCTTATATAAAAATAATAAGTACATCTATGACCCACACACCCAACACACTAAAAATAGTCTAATTAAAATATTACTGTAGGACTCAATACTCTGGATTAGTTGAATTGTAAACTCGATTTTCAAAAAATGGGGTACATAAATAGCGCTCTTAATAAGTCTAAGTAACCAGCAGGAAGTTAAAAATGATTAGAGATAATTTTTAATGAGTAAGCATTTTAGCTTATAGCATTATAAAACTATAAAAAATGAATTAAAATCTACTCACTATCTGGGTTCCGAGGTTTCATAGAGTTCCCAATGTGACTACTACAATACACATAGATTTACAAGTCATAGATTTACGATTCGGTACAAGTACCTAATAATTCTATGGTACAAGTACTTTAATTTAGACACTGCGCTGTACGCACCGCGCGAATATTCGCTACGAGGAATGCCAAGTGGCCAAGCCACCAGGCACTAAGCCTCTTTGTAACTTTGTAAGGTAGTTCAGTTATTTAGTTACATTACTACAATACAGAGATCTAACTATAGCCAACATGTTCTAAGGTTTGAAATATGTACATAGGATATTTTTTTTATAATCAAAGAAAACAACAAATTCATGTCATCACTATCATTGTAATAAATAAAATATACAAGCGTATTCATTGGTAAAATTCATTTTTCCTTTTCATAATCACTTAAAATTAATATTTGTAATAAATACAACACTCGTTCGGTAACATCGTTCAAAGACTTATCGGTCAATTTTTTGGTTATTATGTTTAATAAATCTTTTTCTTTGATTATTTCTACAATAGTTTTGTCGCTTCTCTCTTGGGGCGTTAAAAATTGTTTTAGCATTTCAAGAATAAGTTTGTCTTCGTCTCTTGTCCAATCCACAGGTTCAGTTTTGATGGATTCGTCCTCAGACATAATGAGCATAGACATGTCCGTTTCGCTGTGGTCCTGTATTTCAGTCTTGGTTATAGTGAGTTCAGGTGTATCTAGGGCTTCCTATAAGTAAAAAAAACAACTTTAATAAATATACTATGCACAAAAATTAAGGGAGCAGAAACAAAATCCAAATTTTTGGGGGATTTTCAACAGGCTGTAACTTATACAAAAATGGTCGTACAGCAAAAAAAAAAAGCTAATTGTAGCTCTAAGTGTTTAGTTTTTGGATCTGAGTTTGAAAATTTTTTTTTGAAAATATTTTTCGAGTAATCATAAGAAAACCACCGAAAAAAAATTTTTCGAATTTTTTTTGGTTTTTTTTTTAATCTACGGACGTGGAAAAAATTTTTTCGACTCAACCTCCATATGGACCGGATAGCTTGTTTATTCAGATTTAATTTCGTTTTTTTTAAATCTCGATACGAGCATTTCTCGCTGAGATATCGATGTTTGAATGGAAAAAGATCATTTTGTCTTTGATTACCAATATCTCAGCAACCAATGATCGCACAGAAATTTTGAGGTTGGTTTTAAAAACTTGAAATAAATTCTCTACAAGGATTGGCTTGAATTTTGAAAAAAAAAATTTTTTTCAATCATTACATGAATTTGAAAAAGCATCCAAAAAAGGGCTTTTTGTCGTTTTTTGGAAAATCAAGCGCCTAATCAAAAATATTGCGGAAACCACTGACGTTAAGTGTGCCTTTTACTGTTCAATATACCCACAAAAACCCTACAAAGTTTCAATTCAATCCAGCCAACTTTTTTCCTACTTGATCGAATTTTTGAAAAAATTAAAGGAGCAAGAATTTCGCTCTGAAAATGTCATAATTTTTATCAAAACTGAAAAAAATTTTTTTTTCATTTTTCAATTCTGTATTAGTGACTTGAAAAATTTAAGAAAAAAAAAACGAAAATTTTTGAGAAAAAAAAAAAAAAATTTTTTTTCATTTTTTAACCTCTCCTCCTAACAAGTTAGCCCGCTTCCATCTTAGACTGCATCATCACTTACCATCAGGTGAGATTGTAGTCAAGGGCTAACTTATAAAGAATAAAAAAAAAAAAAAAATCCCCCAAAAATTTGGATTTTGTTTCTGCTCCCTTAATTTTTGTGCATAGTATAGTATAACTGTAGTAACTTGTTAAACAGATCTAAAATTATTTAAGATTTTTTTTAAGATCTTTTTTTTCCAATGATAAGTACGTCTAACATGCCATCAACGACATATCTCGTGAAGATCAATAGACAAACTTTAACCAATAGCGGCGCAACCGGAAATAGCACTATCTCATTCATTGCGTTGCGACCAAAGAGATAAGACTGGGGCTACTCTGCTCCCATTGGTCAACATTTTGTCTATTTATCTCTACAGAGATGTCGTTGGTCACATGCTAGGCCTACATTTATGGACTTGGCGCTTTGAAGGTAGGGTACAAGCCACGACCAATGCCTAGACCAAACCAGACCTGACCCAATATAAAATCCTTAACTGACTCGAGCTGGGAATCAAACCCAGGCCCTCTCTGTTGAGAACCACAGCACTAGGTACCAAAAATGTATGGTAGTACGAGAACCCACGTTCCCATAACTCTTTGAAAAATAGGGTAGTTGACTCATATCAAAGGGTAGGGGTAGGGTAGGGTAAGGGTAGTTGAAAGTTTACATCGAGTTTTACGCGGACGAAGTCGCGGGTGTCCGCTAGTACATGTTATAAAGTTGTACCAGTACCACTAATTTATGTTTATCTGGCATTTTCGTCAATATGTTTAAACAATTTTTGTATAACATACAAAATGACTTACATATGCCGTTCTAGTGACTAGTTGTACTCTTTCGTCTTCTCTCCTATCAGCTGACGTTTCTTCTTCATTCTCTTCATTCTCTTCATCCATATCAATACCTAATTCCTCTTCACTAAAAATAATAACAAAATATATTTAATAAAAAGTTTAAAAGGTTTTACAATAAAATCAAAATGTAAGTTGACAGGACACCTTTGTGATCGACACTTTTTTTTTTTAATAAGTAGTCGCGAAATACTGTATTAGGAGTGGGCACGACAATAGAAGATAGAACCACCACCCCTCGGTGATGAGTCCGACCGCTCTAACCGTTGAGCTATTGAGGCTTCAAATATCTTTAAACGTAGGCGTCCACATATCAGCATAAGTGTCGGACGCATCGCATCAAATAGAATTTAGAACTCCTATTATAAAGTCCGTTTTGACGGCCTCCGTGGCGCAGTGGTATGCGCGGTAGATTTACAAGACGGAGGTCCTGGGTTCGATCCCCGGCTGGGCAGATTGAGATTTTCTTAATTTGGTCCAAATCTAGCTGGTGGGAGGCTTCGACCGTGGCTAGTTATCACCCTACCGGCAAAGACGTACCGCCAAGCGATTTAGCGTTCCGGTACGATGCCGTGTAGAAACCGAAAGTGGTGTGGATTTCATCCTCCTCCTAACAAGTTAGCCCGCTTCCATCTTAGACTGCATCATCACTTACCATCAGATGAGATTGTAGTTAAGTGCTTGTAAAGAATAAAAAAAAAAGTCATACAAATGCACATCACATCATACGAATCGGATTTAATCTACCGTAAAATTAAAAATCCATTTGCGGATATGTGGACGCCTACCATTATACAAAGTTTCTCCACTTATCCCCTCTCATCTTTAAACTACACCTACATCACAAAACAAAAAAGGATATTTACAATCTGATTGGTAGTATCAAATCCAAACATTAGCGCGTTTAAACAAACATACAAAATCTTCCTCTTTGTAAAATTAGTATAGATTCGGGTAATAGATAGATAGATAGATCGCGAGATAGATTAAAACCTATCTCGAGATATTGTAAACTGTCGAAAAATTGTGAACCGCAACAAACTGCTTACAATAATTTAAGTTGTTATTTTTCGGTAGATTGTAAGGAAGAACATACAAATAAAACGAAAAATACCAAACCTACCTAAATTAACCGTTGGTTTCTGAACCACTCATTTTCTGGTTATTAGGAATATGTTGCGGCTCACAATCTTTAAACAGTTCACAATCTCGCGAGACAGATTATAGTCTAACGGTGTTTACAATTTCACATTGTCAGATAAAGTAATCTTAACAAATAGTATAAATACATAATCACCTGCAAGAGTTGTCAGCCTCATAATCCATAACTATGAGTGTTTCTTTGGCTACACTATCGCTTACTTTTGGACTTTTGTTTCTCAATTCAGTATTACTGTGCTGAGTTACTTCTGTACGTTTATCGCTCGTCTCCGAACTTCCTATTGAGTTATTCTCTTCCGTAACTCCATGACTAGTTATTTCTTGTATATTATGAGTTTTATGGCCTAATACATTTTGCCTGCAAATATAAAATTCAAAATTTATTTAAGTATTTAAATTAGGCTTACTTTACAAGCACTTTGAAACGTCAAGTTATGTTATGAATTAATGGTGAAAACCCAAGTTGAAAACCTAAAAATAAAGTTACTATGGTTCCAAAAGCGCCTTGGTCCGCGAAGAGCCCACAACAAACTTAGCCAAGGAAACATCTGCACTTACTCTTGTTGCCGTCGATGCGGGAACAGCGAGAACAAGTGGCGCGCCAGCTCGGGATACTGCTCCAAGTCCCGCAGCAGATGTCGCACGCTGTTGTCGACTTGCTGCTGCACATCTGCAGCACTTACTGTTGTTGCCGTCGGTGCGGGAACAGCGAGAACACGTGGCGCGCCAGCTCGGGATACTGCTCCAAGTCCCGCGGCAGTCCGCAGCAGATGTCGCATGCTGTTGTCGACTTGCTGCTGCACATCTGCTGCACTTACTGTTGTTGCCGTCGGTGCGGGAACAGCGAGGACACGTGGCGCACCAGCTCGGGATACTGCTCCAAGTCCCGCAACAGTCCGCAGCAGATGTCGCATGCTGTTGTCGACTTGCTGCTGCACATCTGCAGCACTTACTGTTGTTGCCGTCGGTGCGGGAACAGCGAGAACACGTGGCGCGCCAGCTCGGGATACTGCTCCAAGTCCCGCAGCAGTCCGCAGCAGATGTCGCATGCTGTTGTCGACTTGCTGCTGCACATCTGCAGCACTTACTGTTGTTGCCGTCGGTGCGGGAACAGCGAAAACACGTGGCGCGCCAGCTCGGGATACTGCTCCAAGTCCCGCAGCAGTCCGCAGCAGATGTCGCATGGTGTTGTCGACTTGCTGCTGCACATCTGCAGCACTTACTGTTGTTGCCGTCGGTGCGGGAACAGCGAGAACACGTGGCGCGCCAGCTCGGGATACTGCTCCAAGTCCCGCAGCAGTCCGCAGCAGATGTCGCATGCTGTTGTCGACTTGCTGCTGAACATCTGCTTCATTTGATTTAATAACGAGCATCGCTTCACCATGTCGTCGACTTGGGCCTGAACAAAATATCATTATACTTAAGAATCAATTAGTAAGCTTAATTATGGAGTTGGATTTTTAAAAGCCTTTCTTAGTTTAGTAAAACGACTATCTTAATAGAAGTTCTTTCTTAGTTTAGATACCTGTTACTCATCCATTAATTATAGTGTTAAGCTATTTTTACCTATAGAGAATAAACGATTATTATTATTATTATTATTATTATTATTATTATCTATCTATACGTAAATCAATCTGTTAGTTAAACATTTACATTTTACCAAATTCAAAGAACATACTTCCATACAAAGTTTCCACTACCATTTCCCTGCCTCAATTGTTTCATACAACCCATTCTTAATTCAAATAATAAAAATAAAAATAGCTTTATTTCATTACAATTTATTCCCGTACTTTCCCTTCCCCGACTAGTTAGAGGAGAATGGAAATATTGATCATATTTAAAAATATGGCAAATATTTTTTTAAAACAAAAAAAATACAGACAGTTTTTGAAAATTACTACTAAGGATTACAAGTTTGGATTAAGGATTCTTAGTGGATTAGTCTATATCATAAAAAAAAACTTTACTGCATATCTATACTAATAATATAAAGCTGAAGAGTTTGTTTGTTTGATTGAATGCGCTGATCTCAGGAACTACTGGTCTGATTTGAAAAATTCTTCTAGCCCTTTTATCGAGGAAGGCTATAGGCTATATATTATCCCTGTATTCCTACGGGAACGGGAACCACGCGGGTGAAACCGCGCGGCGTCAGCTAGTTGTTGTATAAATGGCAAATAAAATATTCATGTCTTTCAAGCATTTCATCAATGAATCAAAAGACGAATCCTTAATTACCTCAATTTTCTGTATTAAATCTCTAACACAGTTCCTTATGAAGTACTCTTCGAATTTTCCAATCGAATCTGCCTGATCCGCAGTGAGAAATCCCAGAAACTCTGTATACATGTCGGCTAGATCCACGTCAAATATTTTGAACAATTTCTCCGCCAACTTTATGGGCTCCCCAGTTTCGGTATTGAATTTTGAAAACGCAATTTGTATTGCTCTTTTCACATTAATATTTCTTATGACTGTCGCCCGCGCCATTACTTTGCATTGGTATGATATTGCTGTGGCTGAAACAGGAACAATTGTATGATTTATATTTGTTTATTTACAGCGGGTTAACGGTCCCCTAGGGGCGCCCCCGTAATATCTATGAATTCCATTGTAAGACGTGTCGACGTCGCAGGCGACGTTTCAACGGCCAACGGACAGTGGTCATTTGATTTGCATGTATTGTTGAGTCTGGGTTTTTATGCGTCCTCTTGCGTTATGCATAAACGCTAAGCTGGTGTGGCATATAATGAGTAGATCAGTTGCAACGAGGAAACGCAACGATAATGAGGCATCGCCCTTACGCAGCACACGCAATGGAAACTCTCAAAACCTTCCCTTTGTTAATCCTAGAGCTGAACATGCTATTTAATCTCCGCTCAAGCACTCTACTATGTCGGACTTTTAAACAAGATATATGAATGAAAAACGCGGTACCATGCACATGCTGACTTCGGAGTCAAGAGGTCATTTATTCCGTGCAAATCGGACACGCCCTGCCTAAATCGGCAGAAGTCCAGAAAGTATTAAATTTTTCCTGAAATAAATAAATAAATAATTTCCAAAATCGGTTTAGTAGATCCAGAGATTACCCCTACAATACCACAAACTTTACCTCTTTATAATATTAAGTATAGATAACAACGGTTTATATGAGAAAAATTGAACTTTCACCATTGACCTCTTATAATATAAGGACGCACAATCATGTAGAAAATTTCACTTATTTAGTTTTGACAGTTTTAGAATTGTTGGTAAAGAAAATTTAAATATGGTCCAATATTCAATAAAATCCCAAATTCAGAGAAAATTCAACCTTAAGGATTAAGTTTAAGGTTTAATTTGCAAATGCGACTACTTGGATTGAGTGCCAAGAACTTGTGTTTGGCACTCATTGAGTGGCGACGTTTTTTGGTCGCTGATTGTGCATCCACTTTTTAATATGAGATCGATGACTTTCACTTTAAAAATACATACCAAAGTCTTCCAAATTAAAATCCGTCGATTCATTCTTAACATCGTTTCCTACGTAACGTTTATCAAGTCTCTGCAACAGCTGAGTATACAAAACATTGGATTGTGTTTTGAAACAATTCACCAACATTTTCAATTTGTTCGTAATATTTGGATAGTTTTTATTTCTGCATTCACACTTCTTCTCCTTCACTCTATTAGATACGAAGAAATCAGTTATGTGCGTTTGTCGCAATTTACAAATCTTCCTCAATAGCTCACAACAGGGGCAGTGTTTTTCAAGTGATTTAGTGGGTGGAATTACTTTCGGTGTGATGACTATGCAATTGTTTTTTATAACTATATCTGCGAATTCACTGTTTTTCTGTACATGTGTATTGCTATCCACCACAGCGGGAGAGCATATTGGTTCTGTAGAACTATTTACTGTATTAGTCTGTAGTTTTAGTGGCATAAGCTTTGCACCGTCTCCAGTATCGACGACAGTGAAAAGATTGGCCGCGACTAGAAAATTGTTATCTGATCCCACTTCTGATAACGTAGTGGCTATGTTCACATCGACTTTGTCAGGGAAGGTTATTTTGGGCGTTCTGGGTAAAACATTAATGCGATTGCTGTATATCGGTTTAATGAATTCAATGGGCAGTGCTTCTTTTTCCGTGGGCCCTAATACTTGTCCAGTTTTAATTTCTATGCCCCTTGGCGGTTGCACCGCATCATATCGACGACTAGGACAATGCTGAAATGAAATTATTTTTTTTAAATCAAAATTAATTTGTTTCAATTAGGCTTAGAAATACAAGCATGTTTGAAACGTCAAGTTTAACTATTTGTAAAGACTCTACCACTGCTTAAAAAGTAAGTTTCTGCTGAGAAGAACCGGCAATAAACGAAACAGTTGCTCTTTTAACAAATCATTATCATCTTTAGCATTGCTTGTAGAGCTTGCGTAGATTGAGAAATAGACATTGTTAGCGCTCCTGAACTCTTCAGGAGCGCTAACAATGTCTATTTCTCTCTAAAATTTCGTCAAATGCCGGCGGAGATGTAACGGTCTCATCTATTTCGTCCCACCGCAATGGAACTCATCGCGGTATTTCCGAACGCATTGGTTGAAATTTGTCTATTTCTCTTCACGATATTATCTCGTTGGTTGCATGTTAACGCCACTGGAGTTTTTGTCGACCTTGGCGTAGTTAGTAATGATTTGGTTTCGATAAAGAGGTACTGATACGATACCAAACTCCGAATAATATAATTAAGTTTTTACATTGTCAACAATGGCTAAGGTCTGGTCTAGTATCTGGTTTTGGGCGTAGTGTTGCCGTCCTACCGTCAAAGACGTACCGCCCAAGCAAAAGATACTAGAAAACCAGTTTTCAAATACATAAACCATAACATTTACATCTGTATGTACAGACAGACAGACAACACCAACAGCTTAGTATGTAACATTTATGACGTTTCAGAACATCGTGCATTGCGCAATACAAAATTATAGGTATAAGCGGTAACATAGAGAAACAGCGGCAGGGCAACGCTTAGCCCGCGAGCTCCACTCAGTCGAATTCACCTTACGCGTATTAATTTTAGCGTATTTTATGTAGTACGTGCGCTAACAATGCATCCAACTATACAAACTTAACCATACTTTTGTGTCAGGGGTTTTATTTTAAATTTTTATCAATTTGATTTGATTAATGCATAGTTTTTAATTACTGTATTAATTAAAATAGTGGATTTTACTTACTTTAAACCGTTTGCTATTCTTTGCGAGATATTTAATCCAGAGGCGAGGCATCTCTATCTCGGGGTGTTCGTAGAGAGTCATTTTTGGATTGAACGGAAGGATTGCATGCTTCACCGGCTCTATAGTTTTATCCGTAAAGTATTTCTACAACAATTACAAGTTACATCAATAACGACAACCAGTTTAATGAATAACAAAGAAGTTCCATCTATAGGAGATAGGCTAATATGACAATACATATACGGATTTAAAGGGCAAGCAAAGAAAGTCTATCAAGTCTCACAATTCCCAAAAGAAAATTAACCATAAATACCCTTTTTTTCTTAATTAACATTCATTCACTTATCATACAACAATGAACTTAAATGTAAGCATGAACTTAAAGTATTTAGCGGTTGATTTTCCTGAATAAATAAATTAATAAACATTTCACAACAATATTGGCTTTTATCATATGTTTTGACAAGCTGACGCCACGCGGTTTCAACGGTTTCTCGTTCCCGTAGGAGTACGGGGATAATATATATCCTTCCTCGATAAATGGGCTATCTAACACTGAAAGAATTTTTCAAATCGGACCAGTAGTTCCTAAGATTAGCGCGTTCAATCAAACAAACAAATTCTTCAGCTTTATATATTAGTATAGATTTTGAGTTTTAAAATGCATTTAACTCATACATACGACTATAGGATTGCGATTGTCTTCAGTCCTCCTAGTACATTGTATATGATTCAACATCGCTTTTGGCGATATCCACGGCAGCATGTGTTTGCACACTAGCCGGACAGTGAGCATCAGGCCCCAACGTCTACGTGGGTGGAGCTTTGCGGGCGGTTTGAACAGTTCCGGGTTATTCTCTATGTACTGCCAAAATTGGTCAATACCCAGCACAATGAGCCTGTAAGCAAGTCATGCAATGTCCTTGAAATACAGTGTTAACTCCACGTAACTTCATGCGATTTTTCAATAACAAACAAACTCGCTAAAGCGTGACGCTTGAGCGAGTTTGTTTTGGCTTGCCTTCCATACAATGATACTACATAGCATTACACCCACTCTCGATAACGACAGAATTATTGTCGTTCTTGAGAGTGGGTGTAATAAAAAGTACCTTATAAAATGTCAAAACTAGTGGAAACCGCGCAGCTGTATACATTTTTTTGTCGCTTTATTATTCTAGCCCATAAATACACTCGATATTGGTAATAAAAACTTTCTAAGAAATTCGTTCTTTTGTTTATAAAGAATTGCACTTTTACACTGTTGTTGACCATGACTAATAAGTAGAAGTCATGGACTTAATACGTTATCATATTCTTAGTTACTCACAAGCTGTATTGACGAAAAAGTTTAACTCATAGGTACATTTTTCTTCTTTCCATTTAACAACTGTCTAAAACGCCCTAAACGTGTACAGTCCCTTTAGAGTCGTTATATGGAGTTTACACTATAATTATTTATGCCACTGTCATGTAATGAGCACCATTGTAGCACGAGTGATTTTTGTGCAATGAGGCGAAGCCGAATTACACAATAGACAGCACTTGTGTGTAACGGAATCTTGACTCCCCACCCCCTTTCTCAACGCGCGCTGCGAGCGGCAGAGCGAACCGCCACGTCGCAGTTTGGATCGTGCCGCATTGCAAGAACCAGTTCATGCCTAAGGGCCCGTATGGGCTCGAAAATAGTCGGGCATACTTCGACATTGTATTAAGTGATTTTTTGCCGCGTTTTATAATAAATTAGCGGATGCCCTTGAGTTCGTCCGCGTGGAATTTGATTTTTCGCTTCAGTAGCCGCAGACTAAAGGATGAATAAACATACTTACACACTTAAACATACACAAACTTTTGCCTTTATAATATTAGTGTGAATTGTGATTAAAAGGAATATGAATTTTATTCGTATTTAAAAATATATGGCATATATTAAAAAAATATAAAATACTCACTCATCCTCACTTTTAAGATAGTTATATCTTCTATGGGTTCTAAATGATCGATACGGCATCGGGGGCAGCAAATAAGGGTATAGGAACACTGTACTATTGGCGACCACCTTTTTGAATAATTCGGGAAAGTCCGCGACATAGTAGTTATTACATGTACTCCTTTTATGGCTGAAAAATATCACAGACAATAGAGTTGAAGTAGCTTTTTATATGATAGGTTATATTACATAGTTACTTCGTCGTTATCAACCCATATTCGGCTCACTGCTGAGCTCGAGTCTCCTCACAGAATTAGAGGGGTTAGGCCAATAATCCACCACGCTGGCCCAATGCGGATTGGCAGACTTCACACACGCAGAGAATTGAAAAAATTCTCAGGTTACCTCACGATGTTTTCCTTCACCGTTTGAGACACGTGATATTTAATTTCTTAAAATGCACACAACTGAGTTGGAGGTGCATTTTATGGACCAGAATCTACATTATTGTTGGGAAGAAACCGCGTGGCGTCTTCTAGTATTTGGTAACAATCAAGAATTAATGTAATGTAAATTACTTACCACTTTTCGACTTCAGCTTGAATAAATCTGGAAGGAAATCACAAAAAATTATTAAGAATGCTCTTTGTTTGTTCCGTTTAAACCTTATACGAGTATATAGCAATCTCAGACCAATTATTGTATAGGACCTGCTTCGATAGACGTTCCTTTTCTGTCAAATACGAGTAGGTATATGATCAACGATCTAATGCGATTATAAAAACTGTCTCTATAGGAAGATTTTAAAATGCGAATAAAGCTATATATTTCACCTTCCCGAAATCCTTATTAATTATACTATCATTCGCTATTTCCTATCCTTGTCTCACATAACGAACTTTAAACAAATATTATTTTCTTAATTAGGAAAACTTATTATATTCTTAATTATATTATTTTCTTAATTAAGAAAATAATTTGACAATGACATTTGTTACGGTATTACGGTTCACTTTTGCTGGTACGGTTCTTTTGGAATAAAATACGTGTCGCTTGTTTAGACGTTTAATGCCAACTAACTTCAGAATAATGTAGGTACAATATCGTAAGTGCGTTCACGCGCTGTATTGAATTAACATGCCGCCCGCCAAAAAGGACTGTAAAGGGCTTTTACTAAATACATAAACTTAATCACTATACCGCAGTTAAACATCATTAGATTTATACATGCCATCACGAAAAAAATACATTTAAATTGTAAATAAACTTCAGACTCAAACGCTGGTAACTACATAAATATTATATCTCATCCATAATTAGGCTTACTCTTAATACATAACTTCTTGTAATTAAATATTTATACTTGAATTATTATCACTTAAATAACATTAAAAAAATACTTCAAAATCAGTTACTTGCAATAATTTGATTTTTAGCAGAAATTAAATAAATATTACATTTAAATTAAATACATTATATCAATTAAGTATATTAATCAATATCTATGGGCAAAAGACATAGTTTATTGGAAGAACGTTTAGTGATATTGTCACCACTTTTGACGCTGTATACTCGAGTGACTCCATCATTGCCGGGGTGCTTCCCAGTTATGCGACCTAGCATCCATTTGCCTGGTGGCAGGTTGTCACTCTTGATAGTGACGATCTGACCGATATCTAACTCTCTTGTCCTTTTACACCATTTATGACGTTGTTGAAGTCTATTAAGATATTCAGATTGCCATCGGTGCCAAAAGTCTTGCAATAATTTTTGTAGGCGCTGCCATCTCGATAGGTAAGTCATCGAAATATTTTCCAGATTAGGACTTGGGATGGTATTAAGTGACTCACCAACTAAGAAGTGAGCTGGCGTGAGTGGAGGTGCGTCATCATCGTCCTCTATTGGGCACAGAGGCCGCGAGTTCAGACATGCTTCAATTTGGCAGAGCAGGGTGGACATTTCTTCATAGGTTAAGTTGGATTGCATTATCCTTTTCAGGTGGTATTTCATGGATTTAACACCAGCCTCCCATAATCCTCCCATGTGAGGGCTGTATGCTGGTATAAAGTGCCATTGAGTGCCATCGAGGGCAAGAGATTCTGCTATCTGACCATCAAATTCCAACTTTGCTTCTGCCCAAGCTGCTGCAAGTTCCTTATTAGCTCCAATAAACGTCCGGCCCTGGTCACTCCACATATGAGCGCATTTTCCGCGACGTGCCGTAAATCTTTTCATTGCTCCTATAAATGACTCTGACGTCATATCACCTACGAGTTCAAGATGAATGGCCTTGGTAGACATACATACGAAGATGCAGACGTACGCTTTCGTCGTTCTCATTCCTCTGCCTTTAGAAGAGAGGACTTGATAGGGGCCAGCGAAATCCGTCGAACTGTTCAAAAATGGTCTAGTTGGAGTTACTCTTTCACGAGGTAAGTCTCCCATAAGTTGTGACTTCACTGCAGCCTTTTGCTTAGCACATATCAAACATTTTCTAAATTTTAATTTGACTAAATTTTTTGATTTCAGGATCCAGTACTTCAGCCGTAAGTATCCCAACATCTGTTGTGGTCCACCATGCAGTGTTTTCAAATGTGCATCATCGACAAGGAGCTTGGCTAGGTAAGTATCATGACTTAATATTACAGGATTTCTCGTATCTTCATTCACAGCAGCGTGCCGCAGTCTACCGCCCACCCTGAGGACATCATCACCGTCAAGGTAAGGATTTAAACTTTTTAAACTGCTTTTAGCTTGTACTTCTCCTTTAGTTTTAATATTGTGAATATCTTCCTTAAAGCTTTGTTGCTGTGTTAGCTTAATGCATGTTTTTAAAGCATCATTTAATTCGCTTGTAGTAATGACTGTATCCTTATCCTGTAATTTCTTTCCCTTTAAAAACCTTTTACTGTATGTAATAACCTTTAGTAGCTCTGTCAAATCATCACAATTTTCAATTTTGCTTATTAAACTTACTTTTTCATTTTCAATTTTCGAGTTGACTTCTATAACTTCTTTCCTTTCCAGGTTTGTACTTATGTTCTTTTGCCTACTGTATTCGATCTCTTTATTATGTAACCATTCAGGGCCATTCCACCACAGTTTATTTTCTTTCAGGCTTGTCAAGGGCATACCTCTTGAGGCTAAATCAGCAGGGTTGTCTTGAGATTGTACGTGATACCAATTGTGATTCCCAATGTCTTCTAAAATCTCAACTACTCGATTTCTTACATAAATGTTCCATCTTGCAGGATCTCCAAAAAGCCAGGACAGTACTATAGTGGAATCTGTCCATGCATATATCTGAGAGTTTGGTATTTTCATGGCTTCTTTTATTTGCTTTAAAAGACCAGCAAGCAGGACAGCACCATTCAGTTCAAGACGAGGTAAGGATTTAGCTTTTGTTGATGCTACTCTTGATTTAGCTGCTATGATTGTACTTTTCCTTCTACGGTGATTACTCTCATGTAGGCTACTGCACCATAGGCTCGATTGGATGCATCACAAAAACCATGAACTGAGACATTTTTCATTAAGGATTCAGATGTTTGAAGCCATCTGTCTATTTCTATACCTGGTAAGTTGAGAAAACTGTTTCTTAAATCCATCCATTCCTGAGCTATTTCTTCAGTAACATTCTCATCCCAGGCCATACCTTGCAACCACAATTTTTGAATAAGCTGCTTCGCCGGTAAAATTGACGGTGCTAACCAGCCCAGCGGATCATACAACCTTTGAATATCAGACAGGATTGTTCTTTTCGTTATGCGATCAGTTAACGCAGGTAAGTTCAGGTTGTATTGGAATTTGTCCGTTCCAATATTCCAATTCAATCCTAAAGCTCTTATACTACCATCTATGTGTATTTCTAGATTTACTTTAGTGCTTCTTTGGCTTAGCTCAAATTGTTTCAGGAATTCTGCATTATTCGAACACCATTTTTGTATAATAAATCCTCCTCTTCGCAATATGGAATCTATATCCTTTGCAATTTTGATGGCTTCTTGTAAGTTATCCTTCCCAGACATTAAGTCATCCATGTAAAAGTCTTGTTTTATAACTTGTGCTGCATCGGTATGTTCATAGCCTTCATCTGTGGCAACCTGATGTAGCGTGCGGACGGCTAGATATGGTGCCGAAGCTGTCCCAAACGTGACTCTTCCTAGTCTATAATCTTTTACAGGTTCGTCTTGGCTACTACGCCATAGAATTCTTTGTAGATTGCTGTCTTCTTTGGTTACCAGAATCTGGCGGTACATTTTTTGTATATCAGCCACAAAACATACTCTTTTCATACGCCATCTCAAAATTAAGCTCCTCATGTCATCTTGTAGTTGAGGGCCTACAAGTAATTCGTCATTTAGAGACACTTTGTTAGATCCCTTTTGCGATGCGTTGAATACTGGCCTCACTTTGCTCGTTTCTTTTTCATATTTAATAACAGCGTGGTGAGGTAGGTACACAGCAGGAACTTTCATTTCTTCCTTTGGTACCTCTTCCATATGATTCAAAGTTTTGTATTCTTCCATTATTTCTATGTATTCTTTCTTCAATTTCTCATCTTTCTCTAAGCGTTTTTCTAATTGATATAATCTTTTCAGAGCTATATCTCTTGTGTTTCCTTCGACACATTTTAGTTTTTCTGTTTTTGTTGGCAGTTTTACGATATATCTTCCTTCTTCTGTTCTGGTGGTTGTAGTGTTATATATTTCTTCACATTTTCTTTCTTCAGGCGTGGGTAATCTTGTTTCATTTTTTTCTTGTTCCCACATGTTCTTTAGCATATCATCCAGATCCAGATTCAGGTGCATGCTTATAATCTCATCTTCTTGTATCTTGTCGTGTACTGTCCCAAATAGAATCCAACCCAGACTGGTATTTTGAGCGCATGGAGTACCTGGGGGACCCTTGATTATTTCACTCTTCATAATTTGGGCACACACATCGACACCTAGCAACATGTCTACTCGTCCCGGTTGTGTAAAACTTGGGTCTGCCAGGACGAGACCTTGTATGTGCGGCCAGGTGTTGTTCGTTATTGTCTTAGTTGGCAACCTTGTGATGAGATGAGTGGGTATTATATACGTCTTAATGTTAATTTTAAATCCTTCATCATGTGTGGATAAGACGTTTACTTGTGTACTTTGTTTCACATTTGTGTGTGTTGAGCCAATACCTGTTATAGTTCCATTAACTTTTGTTCTTTTTAATTTCAGCAATTGGATGGCTCGTTCACTCACAAAACTTGCTTGAGAACCTGTATCTACGAGTGCTCTTACGATTGTATAATGGCCATTGTCGTCCATGATTTTAACTGTCGCTGTAGCTAGCAAAGCAGTACTTGCGTGCTCTCTGTTATCAGTTACCTTAGTGTTCACTTGCACCTGGGTATCAGTTATTGTCGTTTGTGAGGACTCCGATATAACTGGTGATTTTGGCTGATGGATGAGGGTATGATGCCGCTTGTGGCACCGCCTGCAACTTTGGGGAACCCTACACCCAAGAGCACTGTGCCCAGGGGAAAGGCAATTAAAACATATTTTGTTGTCCTTTACGTAATTACCTCTGTCCACCGGTGTAAGCTTTGCAAATTCCGGACAATGGCTTAATGTGTGGTCGTTCTTACACCGTACCGCATGTTCTTGGTTTACAGGTACTAGTTATAGTAAATACCTTTTCTTTTGTGACCTTGCTTGTTGTTGGCGCTACTAATTCCAATGTTCTAAATTTATTTTGTAAAAATTTTTCCAAATCTTGCCATGTAGGTAACTCGTCTATATTATCTTTGTGCGCGAAGTCTTCCCACTGCTTGTGCGTCTCCGGGTCCAATTTCTGAACAACCAGAAATATGATTACTGGATCCCAGGAGTCGGTTGTTATATTTTGATTATTTAATCCTTTTACTACTTCATTGGTTGTATCAAGTAAATATTTTATATTCTGAGCGGACTGTATGTTTGTATTGGGTTTTCTTTGCGCAAAAAGCCTTTTTAATAAAGCGTTAACGATAAGGCGTCTATTGCCATATCGGCTTTGCAATGACTCCCATGCAATTGGATAATTTGATTGAGTCACCTGGATGTTTTTTAGTAGCATTGCAGCTTCCCCAGTGACGGTTGTTTTTAAATAGTGAAGTTTTTGCACATCACTGAGGGAGTCGTTATGATGCACCAACGACAAAAACAAATCCTTATAAGACGGGAATTCTTCATAATTGCCCCCGAAGACCGGTAATGAGATTTTCGGTAGATGTACATTTTGCTTGCCGCCACCTATATTGCCCGTCGACGTTGACATATTTGACGCCCTTGATTCATTCTCGATTTCATTTAATGTTGATAACATGTCCCTTAAGTCACCCTGCAGAATGTTGTAAAGGTCTTCATAAATAAAGAATTCTTCATTTAAAAAATACGGCAAGGATCCCTTTTGTTCCTTTGGAGTAATTTTAGCTAAGTCGTGATGCGCGCTCTTAAACGTCGTCCAATAATCTTCAAGTATTTGTATGCGCGCTTCAATGTAACCTTTGGTTAGTCGAGACTTGGGACATTTTTTTAAATTCACTTGGGTTTTACGAAATAATGTGGCAGTATCTTCCAATACAGATAAAAGGTGCGTTTGATCTTGCATAGGAGGCATCTTGAATTCACTTGTCACAATATAAGTATATAATAACTTCCAAAATGCGTAAATGCAAAGTTATAAATCGTAAATTGTATATAGTATGCGTAAAAAACGTTCGTCACTCGATGCACTTGTTTACTTCATCCAGCGATCGCGCTTCGTTCCTTTCACTTTTTGCTAGTCGGCGCGATCCGGCTCGATTTCGACCATATGTTACGGTATTACGGTTCACTTTTGCTGGTACGGTTCTTTTGGAATAAAATACGTGTCGCTTGTTTAGACGTTTAATGCCAACTAACTTCAGAATAATGTAGGTACAATATCGTAAGTGCGTTCACGCGCTGTATTGAATTAACAACATTAATAAAATAACACAAATAATTCACAAAAATGGGCCCAATTTCAGACATCTCCTTTGCGTCCTATAGCAAATAAAATCTCCCTCTATGTTTTGTTAGTGGGTTAGTAGAGAGAGAGTACTTACTCTACCATTTTCTTATTCTCCTTGGTGTTAGCGGAGACGGCCAGGTCCCAGCTGTTCACCAGATCTATCGCCGGCGTTAGGTTGCACACATCCACCACTGACTTTGGGTTCTTTGAAACGATTTCTTTGAAGGAATCCTTTGAAATTCAGAAAAAAAAACATTTTTACAATAAAGTCGAAAATACTTGTAAACCACGGCGTTTCCATTAAAAAAAAAAAACGAAAAGCAACACATTTACCGTGCTTCAAAATTAATACTCCACAGCACCAGCCCTTATGTTATGCCAACAAAAAATTACAATAATAAAAAGTGGGCCTAATTTTAAACTTCTCCTTTGGTATTTTATAGTTAGTAGACGTCCGACGGATAAAGGTTCATTTATATCTACAGACACAGTGCGTTATAGACAACTAGCGTGGCAGACACGCACAGACGCCGTCTAATCACATTGCCCAGCAGGTAGCTAGAGACACTTAAAATCCTTTTCAGAAAAAAGTCCCCCAGACGCAGCGCTAATGTCTTAATGGCTCATTGTCATTTGTGTAAGACGCTGTCAATTTTAGTTAAGTTTCATGAAAAGGACTCTACAGACATGAACCGCACAGACAAAATATTCTTTCCGCGAATACTGGCCAGGCGCGGCCCGTGTCTGTCAACGTCTGCGCGGCCGCGTTACGCTAGATATAAATACGTTAACAAACACTGTATAGAAGAATATTATTTCTCTCTCTCTATTCGCCGAGCCCTAAAAAAAGACTGCGAGTCCTCAACATCAGGGCTAAAGGGTTCGAGTCTTTAAGAACACTACTCTACAGACATGAATATTCATATATATCAAATATTCTTTCCGCGAATACTGACCGGGCGCGGCCCGATACGTTAATAAACACTGTGTAGAAGAATATTATTTTGTCTGCCACGGCACGTGTCTGGCACGCTAAATGTCTGTAGATATAAACGGACCTTTAAGGAAGTCTAAGAGCGGAAGCACAGTATTAGTACAGCTTAAATACATACCAGGTACCCCCTGTATTTGTGCGCATAGGACCAATGTACAGGGTGAACAAAAAGTTGCAAGAAGTTTGTAGCGGCCAACTGTACGTGTTGTCGGAGCTGCTGTTGCAGTATGCTCACTTGGTCAGGTGACATCTGGTGACAAACGGTAACCATGACAACAACATTATATCTTTTTTTTAATCAAGTAGACTTTGACTTGACTCACCTGATGTTAAGTGACGATGCAGTCTAAAGGTAGCATTCGATTCATGGCGACCGCGACCGGGTCGTATGACCCACTGCTTATTGCGTCAACTGCTTTTTGACGGCCTCCGTGGCGCAGTGGTTTGCGCGGTGGATTCACAAAACGGAGGTCCTGGGTTCGATCCCCGGCTGGGCAGATTGAGATTTTCTTAATTTGTCCAGGTCTGGCTGGTGGGAGGCTTCGGCCGTGGCTAGTTTCCACCCTACCGGCAAAGACGTACCGCCAAGCGATTTAGCTTTCCGGTACGATCCCGTGTAGAAACCGAAAGGGGTGTGGATTTTCATCCTCCTCCTAACAAGTTAGCCCGCTTCCATCTTAGACTGCATCATCACTTTCCATCAGGTGAGATTGTAGTCAAGGGCTAACTTAACTTAGAAAAAAAAAAGTCTCTAATTAGAACGGCTAAATGTGAAATGCCCTTCCGGCGTCTGTGTTTCCTGACACCTACAATTTGTGCACCTTCAAGGCAAGAGTGAATAGGCATTTTCTAGGCAAACGCGTTTCATCTTAGACCACACCATTGCTCACCATCAGGCATGATTATAATCAAGCGCAAGTCTATCCAAGATAAAAAAAATGAATTTATAAGGAGCACTAAACAAATCCTGAGACCGCGTGGCGCGAACCGAACTTTGGGCGTGGAGCAGTTGGTCATACAAACCCGGTCGTGGTCGCCAATAACCGAACGCTACCTTAAGATTGACGGACTAACTTTTTTTTTAAAAGAATATTTGCCACATCTTTTTTTTTTAAATATGACCAATATTCCCATTCCCCTCCAACTAAGTGGGAAAGACTGTATTAGGAGTGGGTACGACAATAGACCAACGGGACGGGGAATCGAGTCCGACCGCTCTTACCGTTGAGCTATTCATCATGGAAGAGATACAAGTTTATTCTATCCATACCTCTGACGGTTTCTACGCGGCATCGTACCGGAACGCTAAATAGATTTGCGGTACGTCGGTAACTAGCGCGGGCCGGGGGACGTGTAGCGATGAATGAAAAATTTACGACTGATGCACTTCACTTCCCCGCACGCACGATTTCACACCCGCGCAGTTTTACCCCCCGGCGCCCGCATATCATGGGAGTGTCATCAACGAACTAGCCAAACTATAGTTAGCGCTTACTTGCACAGGAGTGGTGACTTCGATGTTAACTTTGACCGGCGGCGGAGGCACCAGGTGTCGCAGCGGCGCCGGGGGCTCCAGTGCCGGCTCGGAGCCCCCCAGCACGGGGTGCTCGCGCTCCTCCACTGAGATGGTAACACTACGGGTCACTGCACTGGAAATTACAACAATCTATACCAGCGGTTCTCAAACTTTTTTGGTGACGGAACCCTCTTGGAAGGCGAAATACTTGACGGGATCCTAAAATAAAATAATTGTTTTTGTAAATGTATTATTTATTAATTAATAATAAAAGTACAATGTAACAGTTACTACTTATTGCATACTTAGTAAGTTTTTTTTTCAAGTTAGTCCTTGACTACAATCTCACCTGATGGTAAGTGATGATGTAATCTAAGCTGGTAGCGGGCTAACTTGTTAGGAGAAAGATGAAAATCCACACTCCTGTTGGTTTCCACACGACATCGTACCGGAACGCTAAATCGTTTGGCGGTACGTCTTTATCGGTAGGGTGGTAACTAGCCACAGCTGAAGCCTTCCACCAGCTAGACCGGGACCAATTAAGAAAACCTCAATCGGCCCAGCCGGGAATCGAACCCAGAACCTCCGTCATTAAATCCACCGCGCGTATCACTGCGCCACGGAGGCCGTCAAATACTACATAACAAGTTTTAAAGTTAATACATAACAAGTTTATTATTAGAAGATATTAAAAAATAAAAACTAATGGGAGGCATGAAATTGTTTTTTGATTCATGATTCGACTATACTCACATTAATTGATTATGAAACACGACTAAAACTCACGTGATATAAGGTCGGATTACGCCCGGTTAGTTTCAAACCCATACCGGGTCCTTAGTCATGAGCTTAATATAAATAACACTCACAATAGTTTAAATTCTAAAATTAAAAAAAAAATTACTCACGCTGGCATATTAGAGGAGACAACAGTAGGTGATTCAGTCTTAAGAACCACTGTACTATTCAACTGGTCCTGTTCTGCCTCATTCTCATCAACATCTGCTACCTCTGTCTTGCCGATAGACACTCGACTCACAACGTTAGTGGATTCAAAAGTTATCTTCGACGCTATATTGGTGGTCTCTGCTTCATCGTCTGATAATGGCTCTTGTTTGCCTTCCCAATGTGTTTGTACCTTGAATTAAAATAAAATCTTCATAATATAAAACAGAAAAGCTTGGCTCAAATTGTAAGAGTTGAAAGGAATTGAAGGTGTGGATGTAAGCTCCTGGATTCATTGAAATTTCTTTCACCACTAGAAAGGCACGTTATTTGCGAGTGGCATAGGCTATATTATATCTCCGTATTCTCACAGAAACGGGATTTCACAGGATTCTCGAGTAAAACCGCGGGGCGTCGGCTACAGGCTCGCGTTTACATATACTAGCATTTAACACGTTCGCTGCGGTACGAGGTCAATTGACCTCGTATATCTAGCGTGTTCATGAGTTAAATCGACCTCGTACCGCACTACATAGTTTTAGTATGAGTTCAAAGAACCTCGTACCGCACCAGAGGAAAGTACAGAATAATCAGTGCCGCAGCGAAAGTGTTTATCGGCTCACTGCTGAGCTCGAGTCTCCTCTCAGAATGAGGGGGGTTAGGCCAAGAGTCCACCACGCTGGCCCAATGCGGATCGGCAGACTTCATATAAGCAGAGAATAAAGAAAAGTCTCAGGTATGCAGGTTTCCTCACGATGTTTCCTTCACCGTTTGAGACACGTAATATTCAAATTCTTAAAATGCACACAACTAAAAAGTTAGAGGTGCATGCTCCGAACCGGATTCGAACCCACACTTTCAGGAATCGGAGGAAGAGGTCATATCCACTGGGCCATCACGGTTATACTGGGCTATCACATGTATGTAATGAATCCTCAGGGTATGCGTTTATGCATCTATGAAGTAGCCACTGAACTTACCTCATTTATATTCTGCACTTTATTAGGACCAACGTCGGCAGCTCCGTTGGTGCGTTGGCTGTCGCCGGTGGCGTTGGGCAGCTGGTTCTCCAGACCCTCGGGCATCACATTCATCAGTTCCGTCACCAAGTCTGTTAGCTCCTTCTTTGATATCTTGATTATACTCTTCTCTAAAGCCTCATCCTCATCGTCTAAAAAGAATTGTTTCAATTAAAAATAAAGTAAATCAATAAATAAATAAAAATAAAATAAAAATAGTCTTTATTCTCTGACTTTGATTACATATATTATACTTAATGCTGGACTGGACATGTGGTCAGATCTTCAAACAAAAAATGGTCCATAGAGGTCATTCAATGGTACCCCAGATACGAAAAAAGAAGGCAAGGACGACCACACAAAAGATGGGAAGACGACCTGCCAAAAGGATGGCATAGCAAAGCTAGAGACCGAGCTGAGTGGCAAAGTCTGGAGGAGGCCTATGTAAATCAATAAATAGTAAATATAAAATAAAATTAATGCTTCTGTCTGTAATAACAAAATAATAGTGTTTTCTCAGGTATTTTTTAAACAATTTTGTCTGTCTTTCTGCTTGTCCGGATTAATCTCTGGAATGGTTGAACCGATTTTAATAGGACATTCGGCAGCAGCGACACATAATATCAAAAATTCTAATATTGTAAAGCAAAGGTAATGAAATTATTAATTACACTCTCAATCAAGTCATCAATTTTCTCTTTCAGCGCAAACTTATAACACCCCTCTTTTTGTGTCGGTGGTCAAAAAAGTATACAAACTGGCATCAGGGTCCGCTGCAACATTATACTCAGGATCTAACTCATCGTCCTCTTCATTAGTTTTGGATTCTGGATTCAAGCATTCGCTCAAAAAATCATTCCACAGATCATCCACATCAGGCATAGGCAGCTCGTCCGGAGGGATGAAAGAACTCTCTATATGCTCTATGGGTGTCTCCGAGAGGCTCAACTTGGACCTGGTGCGTAGTGCTATAGTGGCTTCCTCTTCTAAATTCAGCTTTTTGCGGACAGATACTGAAACTTCCTAAAATAAACAAACAAAAGAGTTGCTATAAAAGAGTTAAAAAATTAGTTGTTTATTTTCAATAGCCTAGTGTCTTATCTTTTTTTTTTAATTTTTATTTTAAAAGAATATTTGCCATATCTTGATTAGTTGGAGGGGAACGGGGATATTGCAAATATTTAAAAGAATGTTTGCCATATCTTTTTTTGGTCGGGAGAGACAGTATTACTATTGAGTGGATACGAAAATAGACCAACGGGGCGGGAATCCAACCTCCACTCCTCTATGATAAGTCCGACCGTTCTTACCGTTGAGCTATTGAGGCTATTGAGGTCTTGTCTTGTGTATCTTTCAAACAAAAAGTAGAATTCTTTTTAATTTAATTGATTAAAATGAAGACTCTACCTGAGTGCCAAAAAGAAACAACAATATCCAATTGAGGAGTGATGTTTTAATTGAACACAAAAAATAATCTCATGAATAATAGGGTAGTTTACTCATATCAAATTTAATATAAACAATATTAATTTCGCATGGAAGAAGGGTCAGTAATACATCGATATTAATTAATAATAGTTAAGGATGTCTTTTAAAACTTAATTTAAAAATAAATTATAAGTAAAAATACTTTTAAAAAAAAAAAACTTTTATTTAAACGCTCTAAAAAGAAGAAAATATTTTTTTCTTTCAACATTTTAACTATCAACTTATAACCTCATTATGTACAACTTAAATGATAATAAAAGCTTGTTAGTTAAGAATTTTAAAAATCAGATCAGTAATTCCAAAGATTACCCCTAACAAAGAATTGTTACAAACTTACAAACTAGCATATATAGCATATAAATATAGATATAGATAAGCCCTTTCATTTGATACCCATATTGTAGAAGTACATTAAAAATAACTATTCCGATATCTTGGGTGGTCTGCCATATTGTATTTAGAATAACGTCATATAATATATCGTGCATTGTCATCCAATCTTAACGTGTATACAAAATTTCAGCTCAATCGGTTGAAGATATCTACTTCAAAATTGAGCTCAAAGAATCCACCGTAACATCCTACATACATTGCATGTTAAATAAAAGCTTTTAAAATCAAGTATTTTTCATATTTTCCAAACGTCAAAAACGCTGTCAATCATTTTGTGACGTCACTATGTTACTTGATGTTCTAAACGTCAAACGTCATGAAACAGTTGAAATATAGACCTTCATGGCCGACAGGCGTTTTTTCTCGTATTGTCAAAAACATATTTTAAAAACTAAATTTTCATGCAATCACGTCTCGAAAAAATATGTAAATCTTTTTTTCTATCAAGTAGAATGATAATGAACTATTTAAGACCATTTAAAAAAAGTCAACTGGCCTATTAGTAATCATATTTTAAACTAACTTGTGGCACTTTGAAGGGTCCATCCTTGACAACCGTAGGGCTGCGTTTCTTCTGGCTGAGAGGTGTAGCGGGTGTTCTGGGCTGAGAATCTAAGTCACTGCATGACTCCAAACCATGGTCTTCATCGCTCTAAAACAAATTAATCTATCTAATTCCATACCAGTGGCGAGGTATGGTATTTAGATGAAGGTAAGCCGTCCCAAAGAAAAGAAAATGAAATTCATACAGCGTGATACAAACTCCGGTTTCTCATATATCTGGATACAGTACAACAATGAATATGCATGGATTTTTAAAGGTAACCCGGCGGGAATCGGCTTGCACGATCTCTTCGCCGCTGATCTATACTATTATAAAGCTGAAGAGTTTGTTTGTTTGATTGATTGAACGCGCTATCTCAGGAACTACTAGTCCGATTTGAAAAATTCTTTTAGTGTTAGATAGCCCGTTTATCAAGAAAGGCTATATATTATCCCTGTATTCCTACGGGAACGGAAACCACGCGGTTGAAACCGCGCGGCGTCAGCTAGTTGAAGATATTTTGAAAATTTTAAATGGAGGGTATTATAAAATCGTCACTGAAGCCAAAAATATATTTTTTTTGTCTGTCTGTCTGTCTGTCTGTCCGTATGCTGACCGGGCATTGAAACTTACTTCATCATGGGTGGGTTCATATTCATCATCATCTTCATCATCAGGCAATTCCTGTGCAATGAGTGCTGTGACTTCGGGTCTGGTCTTCACTGGTATGTGTTTAATGGGTGTCAGCTCAATCGGCCATTGCGGCATGCGTGGAGACACTTTCATCAACTCTCTTTAAAAAAGATCTAGTTTAGTTTAGTTATTTTTAATTTCTTAAATACGGTGTGGTTTATACTAATAATGCTTTTCTCAGTACAAAATGTATTTAATTTCCAATTTTTGTAGCCATGCGCAAAGAACTACGACGACCTCCGTAGCGCAGTGGTATGCGCGGTGGATTTAATGACGGAGGTCCTGGGTTCGATCCCCGGCTGGGCCGATTGAGGTTTACTTAATTGGTCCAGGTCTAGCTGGTGGGAGGCTTCGGCCGTGGCTAGTTACCACCCTACCGACAAAGACGTACCGCCAAGCGATTTAGCGTTCCGGTACGATGTCGTGTAGAAACCGATAGGAGCGTGGATTTTCATCCTCCTCTTAACAAGTTACCCCGGTTCCATCTTAGATTACATCATCACTTACCATCAGGTGAGATTGTAGTCAAGGGCTAACTTGTAAAGAATAAAAAAAAAAATCTAAGATATTAAACAAATTTTTAGGTATTGGTATTAAATTATAAGTGTCACAAATCACTGTAACTGATTAAACAGTGCTATGACAGCATGGCACAGTTATAGAGTACACGATAAGTTTGCGTGTGGCCAAAAACAAGAACTAATCAAATACATTGTAACGTCATTTGATTTAATGTCAAACTCGCAAAAGCGTCAAAAACACATGGCTTTGGTTGGTTTAGCTTGCTCTCCATACTCTATATAACCTTACACCCACTCTCTATAACGACAATTAAGTAATAAAAAGTACCTTTAAGTTGCCAAAATTACTTAAAACCGCGCTGTCTAAGTTCTTTAGCATATTGCAAGAAAACACTATCTAAGAAACACTATCTAAAGAATTCTATTTATACAATATACTTAATACTATTATTTAATTTATATACTATAGCAATCAGGTTGTCCTTCGACATAGGCCTTCTCCAGACTTTTCCACTCTACTCGATCTCTGGCCTTTCCTCGCCATCCTTTCGGCAGGTCATCCTCCCATCTCTTATGTGGTCGCAAATATCATATTCTTAGTAGCTCACAAACATTCAAATAATAAACATGGTTAGTGAAAGAAAATCACTGTGTACATTTTTCTTCTTTCCATATAACAACCACTATCTATAACGCTATAAAATGTAGTCCCTATAGAGACGTTATAAAGAGTTTACGATGTATTACAAAAAAAAATTGCAAATATTCTTTCTTTCAAAAAAAAAAAAATGCTGCCATCTTTTTGTCTATCTCTATCTATTTCTAGGCGGGTAAAAGAGATCACGGTAAAGCTGTCATCAAGAGCGCTACCAGTTGTGTGCAGACTTATCTTGCGCACACTCTACACTACTTACTTAGCTTTAGCCCTGGTGAACTTTGGCTGTAGAACATCTTCTGTCCCTGGACCTTCTTCTTCTTCCCTCAACTTCACAAAGGCCAGCACATGGTCATTGGTCACTACTTTCTGTAAAACACAGGTTTTTTTAGGATTAAGGCAGGGAGAACAACACAAGCAGAGAACGGGGAATATTGATTGATCGTCAAGGAATTCCTACTATTCCTACATTCTGTAGTCACAATTTCAGAACTTTGCTCTGAGTTTTAGTCTCTACCACGCGATGGACTTGGCACCCGCACCGTAAATCCATGGAATGCTAAGATATTTGTCTCTCTATGTTGCTAGGCAAACCTTTTTATTAACCGACTTCAAAAAAAGGAGGAGATTCTCAATTCGACGTGTATGTTTTTTTTAAGTTTGGTACCTCATAACTTCGTTTTTTGATAATTCTTTCTTTGTTTGAAAGAGTACTTCCAGATTGGTCCCATTTAATTTTCATGAAAATCATTTTAGTAATTTTGTGTTAAAATAAAAATAACAAAATTGCCGGTACTGTAGCACTTTCGTTCACTATGCTAGGACAAACTAAAAAAAGAAAAATAAAACCTTTTTAACAAAGAAGTTGAACCGACTTAATAATCACAAAAATAAACTAAAAAGCTAAAAATATAGTTGTATGTGCTACCTTCTGGTCACTTTGAAGGCGGCAATTACATATCATTATCAGCCTATTTTAACTGTCTACTAAGCCTCCCTACTTATAGAAGGACCTTGTGATCAGAAACTACATGACTCGAATACCCTTAACAAATAAAGTGAGACCTTTTTTATTACCTTGAGAATCTTCTTTACACTGACTTCATCCAAATTGTTTTTCTTTGCTGATATGTGTAAATTTTTCTCAGTTTCCAATGTATTATCCGGTAAGTCATCCACATCACTGCTACTTTCACTGTTATGTCTAGAAGATAAAAAAGCCAGTGTTAAACTTTAGGTGTTTTTAATACCTAAACTTTATCCTCACAGTCTTCTCTAGTGCTTATTCCATCATATGTACATTTTCTTTGTATTTTAATGCAAGAAATATAGTTTACTGTGGTGCTGAAGGAGCTTGTAGATAATTTGATGAATTTCTCATATGAACCATTATTTATGAGTTAGGAAAAGGTAATATGTAGTTACATTGTACATGTAATAAAACAAATCTTGGAATAAAACCTAATAAAACTATAACTATTTACAAATAACTCACCGCTTGCGTTTCCTAGTACGAATTTTTGGTTTAGTTTTTGAATTATTTACCGGAACTACACTATTGGAAACTTGCTTCCCTTCACTATTATTCATTGCAAACTGCAAACAATATCAGCAATTTACATTAAAAATCCATAATAGCAAAAATTGTAAAAATAAAATCTGAGCCGATCGAAAACGAAATCCGAATTTTTGTTATTATTACACAGACAAGTGACAAGTCTTGAAGTCTGAAGTCAACGGCACAGACCACAAATGAATGGTCAACGGTCAGGTTTTTTTTATAACTTCTATCCCACAGATTATGATTATCTAGGCATACCATAGATTAGCAGAATCTATGGTTAATAGAGAACTCAGACCAACTATTGTATAGGACCTGCCTCGCTAGGTGCTACTTTTCTGTCAAAGTATATGATCAATGATCTAATGCGATTATAAAAATTGTCTCTATAGAATCGACGTTAAATAATTGTAATCGTGTTCGTCGGTTAAAGAGCTTCGAAAAAACACCTTTTTGTGTAGTTGAATGGTGTAAAAAACGGACAAAAACTTCTAGTTTGGTATTAGATATATACCAAATCTAAGCTCGTTTTCCTCAGAAAATATCCTTCTCTAATATCTTGGCAAACAGACTCTTGACTGATGACTGTCCGAGGCGCCATAAACATAAACGCATACTCGACCTGGACATTTGAAAAACAGGACGCACCAAGTGAGCGCCTACTCCTAATGAGGATCGACCTCCACAAGACAAAAACACTCGCAACATATTTGTCTATAGTTTTAGGACTGATCGCAGATTGGCCGTACAAGAAAAAATAAAAAAAAAATATCACCCCGTTCTAATTTTATTTTCGCAATAAAAATTATGCCTTCCCCTATAACCTTCTCCGTATTATCACAGTAGATATAATAAGTATTATACTGTGGTATTATGGTCTAACCATAGATTTACGATTCGGTACAAGATGGGTCTAACCGTGGCAAGTATAATTTGAATTAATTCAGTAGTTTCAGCGTGATGCTCGGCCAAGAAAATCACGGACAGACAGTCAAAAAATCGAAAAAAATATTTTTGGATTCGGTATCGATTAAATGTACAATGCCCTCCAACAAAAATTTTCAAAATATCTTTAAAGTACAGAATTTGACCTCTAGCTCCCGGGCTCCCCTACTTGAAGTTTGGTGTAGAATATTCTATTGTGCCTTAAAGTATAGTAAACTCTCAGACCCCACGCAGTTTCAACCACATAGTTTCCTTTCTCGTGGATAAAATTTAGTCCATGTTAAGCCTAAATGCAGCGTTAGGCTATAATGCAGTTTTTCACTAGTGAAAGTATTTTTCATATCGCGCTAGTAGTTTAAGCCTATTCAATGCTAAGGAACAACCAAATATTCTTTTAATATTAGTATAGAAATAAAACTCAATAGACCTGATGCAGCACCATTAAAATCTGCCAATGAAAAATCATCTACATTTTTTAGAATTTATTATCAATTTCCAGTTAACATGTATCACAATTTTCGACTATATTACACAGCACACAAGTATCATAGTTGTATCTAAACTAGTCTACGCCCTGCGGTTTCACCTGCATAGTTCCCATTCCCGTTTCCGTGGGAATACGGAGTAAAAACATAGCTTATGACACTCGCAAATAACATGGCTTTCCATTGGTGAAAGAATTTTCAAAATCCGTTTAGTAGATCCAGAGATTACCCCCTACAACCTCTCATACTTTAACTCTTTAAAATATTAGTATCATCTTTTTGTGTGCACATCACAGACTTGAAGAATGTAGTGACGTTTGATATTAACTGTTACTTGCATTATTTACAGGTTAGGTGCATGTTCTTTATATGTCTCTTTAATTTATGTGGGCTTTTAGCTTTATATTTGCAGAGCTTGCATGGATATGGTCTTTCAGTTACGTGTTTCCTTAGATGTAATTTTAAGCTGTCATATGTTGCACTTCTATGGCCACATACAAAACATGCAAATGACAAGTCTTCATGTGCTTGTTGTTTGGTTTTTGCTCCTTTGTACACACATAACGTGCACAAAACAGGTATTTTAAGTCTAAGACCACTATTTTTAAGTTTGTGCTGCCTCAAATGACAAAAGAATGCATCTTTGTGTACATAACTGTTACTGCAAATTGTACAACAGTAAGGCTTCTCACCAGCGTGAAAACTCATGTGCATTTTAAGAATCAAGGGATGTGTGTAACTGTAGCCACACACTTCACAACAATAAGGATTATCACTGTGCATGCTTTTGGTTGTATTTAAAAATCGTTGTCCTGAAGATTCATTGTCATACAACTTACAATACTTATATTTACCGTGAGAGCGTTCATGCTTTGCTAGATCACATTCGAGGAAACACGTGTAGGAGCAGTCACTACAAACAAAACCTCGCCAGGAGATGTGCTTTCTCATATGTATGAGCAAGTCTATCTGCAGAGCAAACTTGGTGTCACACACATCACAAGAGTAAATCTTATTGCCCAAGTGAATTGACATGTGCATCGCTACTTCAGTCTTATTCACACCAATAAACAGACAACCGTTACAACGTGTGCCATCAGTGTGCTTTGTCATCATGTGCTCATTTAAATCACTACTTTCATAATCTCTATAATGGCAGAGCTTGCAAAAGTACAGGTGTTCACTGCATAGTGCGTTTATGTTATGCTCAATCAAATTGCTTTTGTCCTTAGTTTCAAAACGACAATAATTACAGGAATACCAATCCTCTCTTTTTTTAGCTTTAACTGAAGAAACCACAGATATGCTGTCTCCTGTTGTCTGGTGTTCTAATGGTACGTCTGAAACATAGATGAAGTCAAAAATTATACAAAACTAACATTGCTTACTGATAAGAATACATATATTCCATTAACACTTTTAAATATGATGTTAAATAATTTAAAAAAAAATCATGTGTGACCATAATTTAAAAATATCCTATGATGTGAGTAGAGCAATATTACATCATCTCTGTTACTTTATGGGGTACTAAAGGGAAAATGAAGGCCTGGTTGTAGACATCTTTGGCTAAAGATATTGTGCCAATTGTTCAATACGAGTACTAGATCACTGTTTCGGCCAGCAGTGAATAAAATAAATTAGCCCTAATGTTTGCTTGTAATGTAATGTTAATAAAATGTAATCTTTGGCACTAACAGAAGAAGAAGAAGAATAAACGTTTAAAAGCATCTTGCCCATTCAAGTGAAAACAGAAGAAACCATTTTCAGCAACCTAACAAATGTATAATATGTTAACATCTGCTGTACTCACCACACTTTGAAGAACAGTCTGCAGACAAACTCACTGAATCTTGAGGTTCCTTCTGAAAATAAAATGCTCAGTGAATTTCTAGCAGCGCCATCACATCTACATTAACAACCCATATTCAGTTCACTGTTGAGCATGAGTCTCCTCTCAGAATGAGAGAGGTTTAGGCCTAACTGCACCACGCTGGCCCAATGCGGATTGGCAGACATCACACACACAGAGAATTAAAAAAATTCTCAGATATGCAGGTTTCCTCACAATGTTTTTTCTTCACCATTTGAGATAAGTGAGTATATGTACATACAATAATATAATCTCTTACAGTCATTGAATATGTCTCACTTTGGCTGGTGTTCAGTATTGTGAAATGTGTATTACCTTGTAATGGATGTTTTCGGAACCACTATCATCTTATTGCCATATCATTCTTCAGAATGTAATGGCACTGGCAGTAGGCAATAGGCATAGAGTACATTGAATATACAGTAGGATGATGGTGGTGAACAGCATAGACATAATGTGAAAAAGACCATACCAAATCAAAGTTCACTAAATGGTCTTTTTCACATTTGGTCTATGCTGTTAACTGTGAACATTAGTCGCATCACTACATAATACATGGAGAAACACTTGAGACAACTAACCTTAATGTCTGCACTAGTGTGATCCACTTCAATAAACGATTTTTTTTCATCTAAACTGTCATCATAAAACTCTTCCTTAACAGGTACAAAAACAAAGTCTTGAACATTTTGACTGGTGTCCATTCTGCATCAAAGGATGTTTAAAATAGTAAATACAGTGCTACACTACAAATTATACAATATAATTTATAGTAAAAAATTAATTAACACTACGTTTTTGCCACTTTTGAAATGAACAATTAGAAAGTTTTATGTACTTACCTCAAATGCTTTTTAGTCACAGTGTGAGTTGTGTAATTAAAATTTAATTTCCCTATTAAGTAGGTATTAATTTAAACTGGCTTCAACACAAAGTGTAAATTAATATAAAGGTATCATGACCAAAACTTGTAATTAACGAAACGAAGACGAACGCATCAACCAAGAACAGAATTACAGATCAATAGATCAGAATTCAGAATAAACAATAATAGATAACAAATTAACAATAACAGTGACATTAGCAAGTAAACTCTGTGATCTCTGTCCAGAAAGAAATACCGGACCATAGAGTGTCGAAGCATTACTCTGTGATTTCATAGCTCTGTGCATTGTGTCATTTTAAAAACGTCAAAAACAAAGAGTATAATAAGTTTAAGGGAAAAAAGAGCCCTCTTGCAGATTTTCGGTGGCTTAAATTGAAGCGCCAACTGCGGTTTGAAGTAAACTTATAGGTACTACTAAAACAGCGGCAATTTTATTTAAATGGAGATTTTTAATCGAGGTTTAATAAAACGCAAAAAATATTAAAAAAAAAACGAATTGAGAAAAACAAATAAAAAAAACAAAAAAAAAAAAATCAAATTGTGATGTAATCCAATTTCCACCCGGGCTCGAACCCATGACTAATCCTAATTATACGTACCTTTGCTATTATACTCCGTTTGACCATGTACACCACTGGACCAGATGACAGTTCATGGCCACGTTCTTTCTTTATCTAATATCTTACAATCGCAACCAACACAATTTAATTCATGATCATACTGTAAAAACTGTATATGTGATATTCACGGGAAATCGGACAAAACTGAGCAGTCAAAACATTTTTATTTAAAAAAATAATTGCAGAATAAATATAGAAAAGTATATGAAGTCGTTACCAATTTGCAGACATTATTTGCTATCAAACGCATTAAGGACTGGAAAATGGCTTGAAAGAAAAACGCCACTGCTCCATGTTTTGCCTCCCCATGAATATCACATACTATAAATATTTTGTTCCCGGACATAATATAAAGATTATTACTTCATATCATCTTAACCATTTAGTTAATATTGTTGCGTAGTTGCCATTTGTTACTTAAAAACTAACCAAACACTCTATGTTAACTTATGCGTCACATATTTTATTAAATGAAGAAGTTTGATTTGCAAAACGATTTAAATATATATTTCATGTAGTGGTCTATGAGATTATTACATAGTTACTATTTTTTTCATTGTCGTTAAAATTATTAAGTATTACGAAATGGTTGCAAATATTGATACTGGGCACACTAAGATTAGCGATGGAATTGCTGCCATCTGTTGAGATATTTTTACCAACTTAGTCGAAAAGTTGTTTCACTACTAGATCTAGATGGCCTGTAAGTCAACAAATTGCTTAGAATGTATGGAACTGTCCCCCCCTGGTCAAAAAAGAAATTATCTGTCAATGTCATTCTAACAAATTTTTCATAAAAAATATCATAAAGACCTATCGCACTGTCATCTACTTTAGTAAAAGTTATGGAGATCCTCCTTAAAAACAGATTGGAGTGGCTAATGGAGAGCAGAGGTATGCTGGCTCCTTCCCAGTTTGGCTTTAGGAAAGGTCTCAGTACTGCAGACAGTCTCAGCATACTCACTACAGACATTCGAACTGCCTTTGGAAGGGGAGAGTACCTAGTGGGTATATTTCTAGATATTGCTTCTGCATATGATAATGTAATTCTTCCGAAACTCAGGCAAAAATTGCTCCAGCTGAGTGTACCTCCGAGGATGACTCATTTCATATGTAACCTGCTCTCTGGCAGGTTAGTGGTGTTAAAACACCAGTCCACCTTTCTTCCCCCCAGATTAGTCTGGAAGGGTCTCCCCCAAGGCTCTGTCCTCAGTCCTTTACTTTACAGCCTATATACCCACGATCTAGAATTGTCTGTAAACAACTTTTGCAACATATTACAGTATGCTGATGATATTGTCCTTTACCATAGTTCTAGCTCTGTAGACGAACTACATCTATGTCTCAACTCTGCACTATATTACCTAAGTCAATGGCTCTCCGATCATGGTCTTTCTCTAGCAGTGGATAAATGCCAAGCAGTAGTGTTTACAAGGAAGAGATCTATCCCTACTTTTAACTTTAGTTTGGAGGAACAACCTATCAACTTGATAGACAAAGCCAAATTTCTTGGTATTATACTTGATAGAAAACTAAATGGATTCGCACATTCACAATACATTTCCAGAAAATGTGAAAAAGGTATCAATGTTCTACGGGCTGTAGCAGGAGTATGGTGGGGAGCTCATGCTTACTCCTTAAAACTATTATACAATGCGCTAGTTCGTAGTCACATTGATTACTCATTTCAATATAGGTCTCTTAGAATTGTCTTAGGGGCAATGAAGTCATCCCCCACAAATGCTCTACAGGTTGAATGTGTTGATCCTCCCCTGCATCTCAGGCGACAGTATCTATGTGATAGATTTATCAGTAAAACACTTCAGCTTTCTTCCCATCCTCTACGGTCTAAATTAACCCAATTATCAGAAGTCCTTAGACCTAGTAATCCCCCTTCATGTCTCCTTAATAGTTTTGATAAATTCAATAATCTTCCACACCCCTTGTCATCATCACCAAAAAATCCTTTGTATTCAACATCATATGAAGCCCTTGTTTACAATCCTCCTGTGATTACAGATCTGGGTCTAATTAAAGAAGCCCCTGATACCAACACAAAGTTTCAAGAAATTGTTCATCAAAATTGGTCAAATTACTTGTTCATCTATACAGATGCTTCAAAATTCTCCCCTGAAAGTTGTGTTGGGGCAGCCTGCTGGATCACCAAATATAAAATAGTTTTGCAATTTAAATGTCCTCCAGAAACCTCAGTGTTCACAGGAGAGGCTGTTGCCTTGTTAGAGGCAATCCTGTTTGCCCGATCCCATAACATAAAACAAACTGTTATTTTTACTGACTCCCTTAGCTGCTTATATTCCATTAGGGAAAATCCCTTTAGGAGTAAGTCAAAATTTCCTATTATACTACAGATTACGGAAGCTTTGTTCTCATGTCATCAATTTGGTTTGTCTATATTTCTAGCATGGATACCCAACCACTCTGGTATCTCTGGTAAGGAATCTGCGGACTCTTGTGCTAAGGCACCTGTACAACTTGGCTCATTGGAACATTTTAAAAATTATTCACTTGACCTTAGTACCTTAGCAAAAAATTATTTAGACAAATCTTGGCTAACACTTTGGAACCATTCAAAAACCTTTAAAGGTAAATTTTATGCCTCAATCCAACCAGACATACCCAAGCGACCTTAGTTCTTTCACCATAGGTATGCTGACAGATGGCTTACCTCCACAATATCCCGTCTAAGACTTGGTCATGCCTGTACACCTGTCCACTTAAACAAAATTAGAGTGAGAGATCACTCTCTGTGCGAATGTGGTTTGGACGAAGGCTCAGTTTCCCATATCCTCTTCTCTTGCCCTAAACTTCTCCACCCCCTATATGATGTTCTTCCTCCTAAATTCCCACGTCCTTTAAATGTTGAGTGTTTGTTAATGTCTGTGTTTAGTCCCTATTGTAAATTTATATGTAAATATATTCAACGTAATAACATTAGGCTGTAAATATTATGTGTATGTGCTAACAATATTAATTTAGTGTTCTTTCAGAAATGTGACTAACAACCACACTAACAAAAAAAAAAAAATCCGCTATTTATAGTGTCGAAATTAAGCTGAATAATAATCAATTCTTGATTCCCAGCTTACACCGATCAACATCTAAAAGTGTGTCTTCCTTACCACGCGACATTGGCGAAGTAAATTGTACCCAGTTGGTACAGCAGCAAGCCATAAAAACAAAAATTGAATTGAATTGAACCTAAAACCATGCGTTCAAAGTAACATCGCTTTGTATAATTGTATTTTAAATTCACAAATCAAAAGTAAAGCTGAGTCTATGGTTCTCTGTTTTTGTACTATTGTAAGATTATTGCTGTTAGATTTCCTTAATATTCTTCATCATCATCATATCAGCCGATGGACGTCCACTGCAGGACATAGGCCTTTTGTAGGGACTTCCAAACATCACGATACTGAGCCATCTGCATCCAGCGAATTCCTGCGACTCGCTTGATGTCGTCAGTCCACCTGGTGGGGGGTCGGCCAACACTGCGCTTACTAGTGCGGGGTCGCCATTCCAGCACTTTGGGACCCCAACGTCCATCGGCTCTTCGAACTATGTGCCCCGCCCATTGCCACTTCAGCTTCGCAACTCGTTGAGCTATGTCTGTGACTTTGGTTCTTCTGCGGATCTCCTCATTTCTGATTCGATCACGCAGAGATACTCCTAACATAGCTCGTTCCATCGCCTGCTGCGTGACTCTGAGCCTTCTTATCAGGCCCATAGTTAGCGACCAAGTCTCGGAACCATAGGTCATCACTGGCAACACGCACTGTTCGAAGACTTTTGTCTTCAGGCACTGAGGAATTTCGGTCGAAAAGATGTGGCGAAGTTTCCCGAATGCAGCCCAGCCGAGTTGGATTCGACGGTTCACCTCTTTCTCGAAATTGGACCTACCTAACTGGATCATATGTCCTAGGTATATGCATTCGTCTACAATTTCGAGTGTAGCGTTCTCAACTATAACTGGGTGGAGCGATACATGAGCATTACACAAAAAAAAAAATCAAAAATCATTTATTTCAAGTAGGCTCAGCTTACAAGCACTTTTGACACGTCAGTTGACTATTTGTAAAGATTCTATCACCGGTTCGGAAGGCAGGTTCTGCTGAGAAGATACCGGCAAGAAACTCAACAGTTGCTCTTTTGAAAAATTCATACAGTATTATAATTTACAATTAATAACAATTACTGTTTACATTTTTTATAGTTTTACTTTCTGTGTGAAGGTGGAAGCTGATCCAACGACCTCCAAGCATCTTTATCATTAAGGAACTCATCAATGTTGTAGTACCCTCGACTAAGTAGATGTTTTTTAACACATTGCTTAAAGCTATGCATTGGCAGGTCCATCACAGTCTTGGGGATCTTATTATAGAAGAGTACACCCAAACCTACAAAAGATTTTTTTACTCTTTGGAGACGATATGCAGAGATAACTAACTTATGCCCGTGTCTAGTAAGACGTGGGTTTAAATCTCCTTTTCGTTTGTACAAATTAATATTTTGTCTTACATATACTATACTGTTATATATATATTGACAGGCTACTGTTAGTATACCTATTTCTTTAAACTTTTGACGAAGGGACTCGCGTGATTTTAATTGATATATTGCTCGAATTGCTCTTTTTTGAAGAACAAATATAGATTGTATATCGGCAGCCTTGCCCCACAATAAAATACCGTAAGACATTACGCTGTGAAAGTACGCAAAATAAACAAGCCTAGCTGTATCAACATCAGTAAACTGTCTTATTTTTCTCACATTATTTTTGTATTGGCCATGTTTTGGAGCCTTTTTCCTCGGTTTATTGATGTGCACGGAGAAGCTCATGCGGTTGTCAAAGGTTACGCCTAGGTACTTGGCAGTACATTGCCAGGGGAGCTCCGTAAAGGGCAAAGACTTCTTTGAGTCCGGGTTTGTTTCGGGGGACCAAACCAGAACCCCCCCCCCCCCCCCCCCCCGAAACAAACCCGTGAAAAGCACGGCTGCGGCGCGAATCCGTCTGGGGGCTGAGAGAGTGCCGTCTATACGGTACCTAAAGGTGCGGTTGGACAGACAGCTATGTAGCAAGCGGACCATTTTGATTGGCACGCCAAACCGGTTCAGTTTGACTATTATAAGCCTTCGTGCCAGACTCGGTCAAACGCTTTAGCTACGTCTAAGAAAAGCGCCCCAGTGGCTATAGATTTGTTGAATTTATTAAAGCCGGCAAGGATGTGCTCCGCGAGGCGGTGCGCTTGGTGAACACACTGTCTGCACCGAAATCCAAACCGTTGGTTGATGAGAAGTTGCTTCTCATCGCAAATGGCTTTGAGGCGATTCAAGATTATTATCTCATACACCTTGTCTATGGTGTTAAGAAGACTAATTGGGCAGTAGCTAGTCGGGAGATCCCGGGGTTTGCCCGGCTTGTGGATGCCAATGACCGTGGCTCCTTTCCATGCGTCTGGGAAGGCGCAGTGGGCTAGGAGAACATTGAAGATGTTCACCAGGAGGTTGATTATCTGGACCGGGAGGAGCTTTAAAGCCTTATTGCTAATCGTGTCAGGCCCCGGGGCCTTCTTTTTGCGTAAGCCCTTGATAACCGCAGAGACTTCCTCGCATGACGTATGGGTAATTTCGACTCCGTCCGGAGGGTGGGATAAAATCGAAGTGAGTTCGGATTTCACTTTTTTCACGTGTGATTTTACGAGTGCAGAAGTGCTTGGAGTGCACTGGGCTTCGAGACTGTCGGCTAGACATTCGGCCTTATCGATGTCCTCGATCGCGTTTGGGAGGCCAGGGCGTTTGAGAGGTGGGGTGGCTGCGAGACGGTCGGCTTTGAGATATCTCGCCACTTGGTAGAAGGCTACATGCGTGGGATCGAGCTCTCTCAGTCGGTCGTCCCATTGTCTGTCATAACGCCGACGCAAGCGACGCTTGCACCGTCTTTGGAGAGTCCAGAGTAGACTCGCTTTTTGTCGGGTCGGTTCGAAGTCGTAGAGTCTTTGCTGGGCGTTTCTATCCGTTAATAGGGCCCGTAGGTCCGACGACAAGTGGGCCTTGCTGAAGACAAGCACCTCCTTGGTGCAATCCTGTATTGCTACTCGGATGTGACCGTTTAGGTTTGAAGAAGCTGCGAGCGCTTCGCCTAACGTCCCTATCTCGTCAGGAATTTGGACTAGATGCTGTGAAGCCAAGGACTTGAGACGCTCAGACAGTCTCACGTAATTAATTATAGTTCAAAATCACCTATTTCACTATATAATACTAATTTACCTAATTATTTAAAATGGGCAAATTTTATAAATATACAGGGTGATTCGGACTTTAGTACCGATATTTTTTTTTGTGGTTCATTATCATTAATGGAACATAAATCTACAAACAGTTCGATACATTTGATGTATTTTTTTTTTCAATTTATGTCTCAGAAATAACAAAATAATGGACACATTACCAAACAAACTGCGCAACTGCTGGCGGCACTTTGTAAGACGCCGACAAAGAAAAACCGGCCGTAGGCATATCGCTTCGGCTTCGACGGACGGGGGTGGCAGAGGTGAGGGGGTCGAAAAATCCCTGAGGACGCCTACCGAATTGCCGATGGGCGACCAGTGACAGACAATCTGCCGTCGCGTGCGCATTTAAGTTACCTAATTAATAAATCGCATGTGCATTTCACTATGTCGGGATTTTCAAATCGCGACTATTACGAAATAGTGCGAGTGTATTTGCTCAGCAATGAACGCCTTCGGGCAGCTCGCACAATGTACGAACGAGTGAGTGTTCCTAGGCTACGAGCCCAAGGAATCCTGAACACGCAGTGCCTAATGTGAGGAACAAGTGTTTTAAATAAACTAAATGACAATTTTATTAAAACGTGCTCGGTTGTGCCTTGAAAGGAATGGACTTCATTTCGAACAATTGTTAAAATACAGTAATTAAAATTTTCAAATTAACAAAAACAAATTTAGTAAGTAGATATCATTGATTAGTGTAAATAAGCTGATTACAATTTTTTAATTAAATACGCCTTTAATGCAAAAGTTTGCGTAATAATAATCATCATTTGTATTTCATTATTTCAATCGAAAGTTCATAGTTTTTATTATTATTATTACGCATGCACTTCAGGCATTATTGATGGTCCTAAGCCCAGTAAAGTATGAAAGGAATATCGGTACTCAGCTCAAAAGTGACGACCTTTAATTATTATAAAAATAATAGGTATCAAACGAAAATAAAATAAACGCACAAAGGTCAACGGCCCTCGGCGCGGGCGCTCGCTAACCTACCTACCAGCTGATTTTGTAGTTGCCTATTACCTACAGTACAGCGATAGGGTGACCCTCAAATTCTGTTTAAACGTAAATAACTTTAGCTAACGATAACTTTGTTATTTTTGAGTTTAAAAAAAAAAGAAAAAATACGTGTTCATTAAATTTTGTTTATGTACAAAATATAAAAATATCGGTACTAAAATAAAATAAGGATAATAAAAATTTTAATAAAAAAAATAAAACCGCTGCTGAGTCGGTGATGTATTAATTCAAGCCATGTGTGAGCCATGTGATGTGGTCCTGTCAGAAATGGCTTAAATTAAGACAACACCGACTAAGCACCGCCTTCATACTGATCAGCAGGTAGAACATATTATGATGTTATTTTTCGCTTTTTAGTTTAGTGGGTACGTTTTTAGGTTTTGAAGTCGGTTGTATTTTTTTTATTAAAATTTTTATTATTTTTCCATTTTTAGTGTAAATTTTCATCTCAAACGAATACTTCAGACCGCTAATGACATTCACAACCCTTCATGGTACAAAATTCTCAGCAATACAAATTCATCAAGCCCAAGCACAAGGTAGCTACCGTAAACCGTTGAGGGGTTCCCTTAATTGACCTTGGTCTTCATCATCAGACCCCTAATAACAGACACAATTCATCTAGGTAGAAAGTTCTCGGTAATACGAATTAATCAAGGCCAAACACAAGGTAGTTACTGTAAACTGTTAAGGAGTTCCCTTAATTGTCCTTGGTCTTCATCACCAAACCCCTAAATGACAGTCACAACCTATCTATGTGGAAAGTTCTCATTAATACAAATTAATCAAGCCCAAACACAAGGTAACTGCTGTAAATCGCCGAGGAGTTCCCTCGTCTGTTTTATGGCTCCAATCATTAGATCGATACTAAATGGAAAAGTTTACGAACACACTAGACACCCATATAATTTTCGAAAGTTCCCCTCAATTTCTCCAGGATTCCATCATCAGATCTTGACATGATGGCAATGGGACCAAATGGGGACTATACCGTTTCAAACAAAAAAAGAATTTTTGAAATCGGTCCAGGCGTCTTTGAGTAATCGGTGTACATACATAAAAAAAATACCGACCGAATTGAGACCGAACTTCCTCCTTTTTGAAGTCGGTTAAAAACAAACTACAGTAATCCTTCAAATATTAAAGGATTTTTAATCAAAGAAAAAAAAGAAGATTCTTATTATTCAACGATTTATTTTTTCTTTTGTGATTATGAAAATATCTTAATACACTTCAGCAGCCTGATAACATTAGTGCACCAACTATGAATATTGACGTTTATGGTTATAAATAACCACTGATAACATCTACACACTGGTCACCTATAAGAACACGTAAAATTGCTGGCGACATTTTCGCCACGCCGTTTCGCGACACGCCGGGCCGCCTTCTGAGCATAATTCCGATGGTGGTCGAGCATGTTCCATGGTTAATTATTAACTATGTACACCGAATCCACAAGTAATACCCATTATAAACACTTATTTGTACCGATTACGTCTTATTTTAATATTTTTCGTTCACCGCTGTCACCATGTTTTAAATTAAACTCTGATCCCGATTCTCAATATATAATGTATCATCCAAGGAACATGGTATGAGGTATCATCTATGCCGATTATGTATATGTACTGATTTTTTATTGACATACCTTACATTGCATACATAAAAATTAATACAGATTAAAACATCACTACAGCAACAACAGAAAAAAATCAAAGACAGCTAAACTGTCATATTTGAAACTATATTTTTTTTTACTTTCATAGTCTGAACAGGAGTGATTTTAATCAAATAATGTGCTTCATGCGTGCCATCTATATTGTGCCTGAGAGAACTACGCTCAAGTTTTTGTACCGTGAGCGCTGGAGGGCAGCACTTCATACAAAATATTTTTCACTACTCTTGCTCAAAAACACTGTCATATTACCACTCCACATCGGGGCTAAACAAGCATATTAGCCTCTAGGGGCTTAAGTAATTTTGTTTTTTTAATTCTTGTGTCTGTTACGAGTACTAGCCAAGTACTAGCCTATTATAAAACGGAGGAGGTTTTATTCGAAAATAGAATCATTATAGATAAGGCACTGATTGTTTTGAAAAATAAATAAAAAACTTTAAATTGGAATGAAATGCAGCATTCTTGTCTGTGGAATGCGTTAATTTTTTTATTTAATTTTTGTTTGAGTTGCGAATAGAGCGAGATTTGAAGACATGGGACATCCTTTACGGTGTTGTAAAATAAAATTAAAAAGCGAGAATTTAAAAAACAATTGGCGTGAATAATACACACTTGATTTTTTTCAGAAATTAATTGTCAATTTGTGACCGTAACTTACATATTTTTCAACAATAATTGTTATTATTGTCTTTATCTAGTGAGAATGGTGATCCTAATTTGGAGATGGATGAAATTTTCAATCTATACCATCAAAGTCGAGACGCATTTACTTAAATAGGTACTTACCTACGAAAAATTTTATAAGTGGAGAAAACAACAACGAATGGATTCACTTACGAAAGGAGTTTTTTAAACTATTATCTCCCACGTTTATCTTACATACTTATTATTTATCTTCACAGTAGTCGGAAATTATGTTACTGGGTAAAAGCATCTATCAGCATAATATCCAAAATTGTAGACTTTGTATATTTAATTTTCAATTAAAATAAATCATTGAATATTGTACTAAACTATTTTATTTTCTCGCAATCGTAGTGAAAAGCAGAGTGTAACACGTGGGGCTAAACCCATTATAGACTCGGTTTCTATTTAGGCGGCCCTCGCCTTCGTCTCGGGCCCTAAAAATACCTCGTATATAATGGGTCTTTTTAGCCCCTTGTATAACAATCTACTATTACGTAAGAGTAACTATTCGGAAGTTTCATCCCCGATGCCGTGGGCGTCCGCTAGTACTTACAATAAAAATAAAATAAAGTACACAAATATTTTAATAATATATTTTTATTTTTTACATACACACACACTTATCTATCTATTTTTCATCATTTGTTTACAGCTTTCAAAGCCATATCATGAAATTCTGCAAGCAAGTCTTGCATGTCTTTAAAACCAGAAACTTCTTGGGCGGGCTGTAATGGAAGCCACTTCAGGTCTTGATGTTCATGTGACAGAGTGACTTTTTGATCTGGATTTTTAAGCTTTGCTAGCCAATATACAACTGCCTTTGGTTTTCCATTAACCTTGTAGTTTAAAGTTTTAGATATATCTTTGAAAACCTAAAAATTTAAAACACCATGCCATTATAATCCACAACTACTTTAAAAAGGAACAACCTGGTGAAAATAACTTGCAGTTGTAATGCTTATGTAGATTGCAGAAAATATAATTCCTGTATCTACAATTTATTGCATTTATTTCTTGTGTTGTTTAACTTCAAGTTTATTTATCTAAAATATCACAGTTCACAGGATCATATTTGAGAATAATATGATTTTATCATGAAACAAGACATTTCAAGTTTTTTTTTTATACAAATCAAATAAATTGATTATTGTACACTAGTCAGTATATAACATGTAACTACTGTTCACCTCCAAATCAGCCTCAGATAAACCTGCCTCTTCTTTGGTCTCACGTAATGCTGTCACCCAGTCAGACTCTCCAGGGTCTACATGACCTGAAAAAAACCAAAACAAAACTGTATTGTTTGGAAGTCCTTATGAGAAGTCCATGTTCAGAAGTGGATGTTCATCAACAATGATAATTATTATATAGTAGTTATAATAATTATCATTGTTGTTATAAATCATACTAAGGATCTCAAACCAAAGTCACTTAGTTCCTCGTGGAACTTGGTGAATGACAAAATTAGCAAATGAAACGGTAGTAGAAGAGATTTTTTTCATGTGACAAGTAATTTCTGTGATCTCACTTGATATTATGACAACCATGCAGTCTAAAGCGGTAAAGGTAGCGGTAAAATTGCAACAAATTTTATAAAATGATCCAGCTGAACCAATCAAGAAGAGATGGTCCTTTGCCATAAAACAATTCTGTTTTCAATGTTTAATTATTATATAGTAGTTATAATAATTATCATTGTATAAATCATACTAAGGATCTCAAACCAAAGTCACTTAGTTCCTCGTGGAACTTGGTGAATGACAAAATTAGCAAATGAAACGGTAGTAGAAGAGATTTTTTTCATGTGACAAGTCATTTCTGTGATCTCACTTGATATTATGACAACCACGCAGTCTAAAGCGGTAAAGCGGTAAAATTGCAACAAATTTTATAAAATGATCCAGCTGAACCAATCAAGAAGAGATGGTCCTTTGCCATAAAACAATTCTGTTTTCAATGACTAACTGAATAATGAATAAATGAATAAATGATTTATTGAGCAAAAAACATTTTTATACAGAATAGGTTGAAACGGCAGTTGTGCTAAAATCTATAAAAGATTTTGTGTTACAACCACCATCTCTTCACGAACGAAGATTACAATATTTTTAGCTGCTGTACAAGTATAATTAAAAACTTAATATTAAATTGTGATTTAGTTTATAAGGTAGCTTATATAATCAAATTTATACATAACTTATAATTTTTCCAATTTATATATAATTTGAGTTAAAAATACAATTAAAACTTAAAATATGTGCATTTGTAATTTATACCAGTTTTATTTTAATAATTTAAAGGTAGCGTATGTGTTACATGAGAGTGTGCGTGCTAGTAAGTTTAAGTTATTATCTAAGAATCTTTAGCAATTTTACAGTTTCATCGTAATCTAATGTTTAAAGCCAGGTTTTAACATTGATTCTACAAGTATTGTTAGTCAATGAACGCAATTCCATTACTTTGCTAGCTACATTGTACAGATGCTTTCCAAGAAATGATAAATGCTTTTAAGCAAAGCTAGTTCTACAATGTTTAACATCACAAATTTTGTCTTTCCTCCGTCTGTATTTAATATTATGTTTAAAATTATTTTGTTTATGTTGACACATTATAATATTAAGTATAAACAATTGCCTAACTGTTAGGACTTGACAATAACTATATAGATCACGAGTAGGGTAATCAAAAGGCCTACATGTAGCTACTTTTAGAACAAGCCTTTGAGCTCTTTCAAGAGGAAGCATATGAGATGTACAAGCTCCTACCCATGCAGTGATACAGTAAGTTAGAATGGACTCACACAGTGAAGTATACACACATTTCAAGGTCTTATAATCAACCACACTCCTTAAGTTCTTAAATATAGCAGTTAACTTCCTTACTCGTTGAGTGACAGTATTGATATGTGGTTGAAAGGATAGCTGGCTATCAATTATCACTCCTAGATACTTCACTGTATGAGCCATTTCCAACGGTAGGCAAGAGCATTGAGTATAATTTCTAGTAAGACATACACTAGAGTGAGCTGTCAGTTTATGAGAAGGATTGTTAGTCAGAGATGTGTTTCTTATGCTGAAGCAGATATATTTACTTTTAAGTGAATTTAGTGTAAGCCTATTAACAATGAGCCATTCATTGACTTTATTTAAACCTGTTTGAGCTGTGTTATAAACTTCAGTCCAGTTTTTACCTTTGAAAAGAAGAACCGTGTCATCAGCATATGTTATTATTTTTCCATTAGCCAACTGTATGTTGCAAAGGTCATTTATAAATGCCAAAAATAAGGTCGGTCCGAGGATGCTTCCTTGAGGAACTCCATAAAGAATGTCTGATTCGTGACTTACGATACCACCTACTCTAACACTTTGTTTCCTCAGGTAGTCACGAAAAAGATTGAGTTGCCTACCCCGGATGCCTATTTGTTCTAATTTTTGTGCGAGAAGATATGGACAAACAGTATCGAAAGCTTTGGCCAGGTCAAGAAAAATCCCTACAACTTTCTGCTTCCTATCCAAGGCATCCACAATAAAATCTGTAAGCTCCCCAACAGCTCCAGAAGTTGACTTTGCTTGCCGAAAACCAAACTGATTGTTAGAAAGAAGCTTTTTAGCCTCTAAGTTATTGATTAGTCTTTTATTTATGAGCCGTTCTAAAATTTTAGATAATGTAGGTAAAATCGATATTGGGCGATAATTATTGATTTCTAATTTATTACCAGATTACCAGATGTTGGGAAATGTACCACAATTAAAGCTTCTGTTGCAGATGTATGTTATAAGAGGAGTCAGAATATCTTTATAACATTTCGGAAACTCGGCTGAGATATTATCCCAACCAGCTGTACTATTGTTTTAGAGACCATCAATTAGATTTCCAACTTCTGCTTCATCAGTATCAAGAAGGACAAATGAGCCAACACCTGATAAGATTCTTTTGTTATTATTACATACTAGATTTACGGAGGAACTAGCGTTCTCTGCAAGCACCTTGCCAATAGTGGCAAAATGTTCATTAACCATGTTTACAGACTCTATTTCAGAACCCGACACCTTTAATAAGCTATTACCTGGTGGGCTCTTAGTTTTATATTGGGCCAATCTATTTACAAACTGCCACATCTTTTTAATATTTGAAGCTGCCTTTAAAAATTCATTTCAATCGTATGCTAGCTTTATTTTGCTTAATAAATTGTTACAATGTTAAAATATCGTTATTAGGATCTTTTTTGAGATTTAGGTGCATTTTGTCTCTGTTTCTGATACATCGTAATAAACCAGCAGTCATCCAGGGTTTTAAAATTTTATTATGCTTCGAAGCACGTTTAGTGTATGATTTTTGATTTATAAGTTTGACTGTAACCTAGCTGCCGAGTAAAAATTCGGCAGCTAGGTTACAATCAGTAATTTGAAAGATAGAACTAAAGTCTGTATTGTAAACATCATGCAATAAGGTTTTATAATTAATTTTTTGTTCAACTTCATGTATACTATCATTAATTCTATCTGGACCTGAACACCAGAGAATTGAGTCGTGGTCAGTAATTGAATTTTGGATTATGAGGCACAGCGAGTTGTCTTTGATTGAACTGGTAGGGTAAAGATGATTTTTTAATACCTAGTATTCTTTTATATCCTCTACAGTTTATTTTACATAATATTTTCTTATTATTATGATAAAAATCCAAATAAGAAGGTTAATATTTCTTAGCTTCATGTATATCTTCTATCTGTTAAATAAAATGATTTGATATGATGGAAAAGAATTTTCAATCAGGAAAGGATTTTCAAGTAAAACAGGCTTATAATTAAATATACCTAAATTTTATTGTCTATATGTAGTTACATACACTATATGTAAATAATAAAATAGTCAGAGCCAAACACTGCTATATACTTTATTATTTTAATATACTAACCTTTTGGTGGAGTCCAGTGATGTACTCCATAAGAGGTTTGCAGCATCAGAAACTCAATTATTTGATTACTTTGTCTGAATATTACCAAACCTGCTGCTCTAGTTGGTGACATTTTGGAAGTCAAATCTAGGCAATCACAATAACCGTAACACACAAGAAGTAAACTATAAAGAAATTTAATAAACATGGTTTTTATTAGAAATCAAATAGGTTGGTACTCCTAAACTCTTGAACTTTGATGCACTACCAAATTGCAAGTTCTAGATCATATAAAGATAACCAAGGACCAATTATAAGTACCTACATTAACTTTAATTATATTTATTGTACTAATTGTTAAAAATATAGTATTATTACAAGATACCAGTTAATTGAGTAAAGCTTAAATTAAGGGAGACTGAAGTATTGTACTATGCGTTTTACCACCTTTTGTAATAGTTTTAAACAATATATTTTTTTTTCTCTTTAGCACATATTGAGCAACATTTTCAATAAACGAAACGACGACTTACGAGTTACGAGTTACGACAAAATCAAAACAAAAATGTTTTTTTTTTTTTTAATAATAAGCTTTACGGCTCTGGGTTCTAGTCCAAAAATGTGTATATTGTAATTTATCCACAGATCAAAGAGTAATAAATTTGCCACAGATTATGAGATACGTAGATTAACGTATTATCTATGGTGTAACCCATGTCAGCCAAACAAGACCACAGATTAAACCTAGCTCTAATTAAAATGGCTACAATCTGTGGCTACGATAGTTATGTAATCTGTGATTTGTGAAGGATCTGTGGATAAAATCTGTTTCTGTTTATTGAAAATTAGGGATGTCGATATTCGAAAAAATCGATGTTTTTTCGAATATCACTAATTAATCACAATATTCATCATTTTAGCCAACATCGTTAATTTCAGCACTGACAAAGGATAATGTTACTAGGTACGCAAAGTCATTTGAAACATTAGAGCTTTTATATATACAGATTCACTAGTTTTTGTTTTATTTAAAAATAACAAATGGTTATGATTTTACATGCATTCAAAGTTTGCATAAATATAGACTCCCGCTAACGGTCGCGATATTGTACGTGACTACATCACACAACATTAGCTCACCTGTTATAGGCAATATCGTACTTCTGCCTTACCTACTGACGAACTAATGGTTAAAATTGAATTTTTTTTAGCTACATAACATCAAGCTACGACCAATAGGAGCAAAGCACCGATCAAAAATGTGGGCAAAACGGGGAAAATAATGTATGGTCGTCGCTCGGTTAGTCTTCCTAATACACAAATGCGAGAGGCCATTCTCACGAAATTTCGAAAACCGCATGACGTACAAAGATGAAATTTGGCAGGGAGGTAGTCCATAGTTAGTAGGTATTTACTAATTATGGATTTTGCGATAGGGCCGGATTAAAGAGGTCTAGAGGCTCTCACAAGTTTGTAGTTCTATTTGTCCTTGATTTTTCATGCTACAAACTTGAAATTTGGCAGGGAGGTAGTAAGCAGTTTAACAGAGTTAGTGTACGTATGTTATGAATGGATTTTGCAATAGGGCCGGATTAAGGAGGTCTAAAGGCTTTAAACGCGAGCTGATCACCGCCTGCAAAATTCTGTATTCTAATTATCGTAATTTTTCACGAGTATTTTTTGTTTCCAACGGAGAATACAGAAAGCTAACATTTAAAAATAGTTAAAATTCTCCATTAACAACATAATGAAATATAAGAAAATTATACAGGTTTATTTATTAATGAATAAACCTGTATTTGTGAGTCTTACTTATACTATGAACGCGAAAGTTTGTATGTTTGTATGGATATTTGCATGGATGTTTGTTTGGATGTTTGTTACTCTTTAAAGTTGCAACTACTGAACAGATTTGGCTGGAACTTGGAATGGAAATAGATTTTACTCTGGATTAACACATAGGCTACTTTTTATCCCGGAAAGTTTATGGTTCCCGAGATTTGTGAAAAACTAAATTTCACGTGGATGAAGTCGCAGGCGTCTGCTAGTGCGTTCATAAAAAATGTAATTTTTTTCTTACGTTGTAATGCTCGTGCGTGAGGCCGTTAGTAATATCGATAATCGATTATCAATTTCGATAACATCGATGTTACGATATAATAAGTATAGCAACATCGATATTCTTCTTTCAATATCGATGATCATCGATCATCCCTATTAGAAATAGAAAATAAAAAATCATTTTTCTGTTTCATAATAATAAAATAACAATATTTATTAATTGCGCGCGTGCTTAAAATTTCATAATTTTTCTGTTTTATTTATCTTTTTTAAACCTAGTGAGCATTATGCAATTACTTAACATATGAATTCCTTATAGACTTTTTAAAACTTTTGTTTGAAGTTTGACTTTGAACGTTGAAAAAAAAAAATTCAAATTGCAACGGCGAATTTTGTTACAACTGTGAACTGTCGAAAGATCATTTTGTTTTCAAATCATTTGTCTGCTAAATTTTAAGATTTTATTAATAATAATTGTAATTTAGAAAAATACAATTACTACATGTAAATAATATACGTATATTGATTTTTGATACAATTAAATATTGATAACTTTGAACATGTTACGAAAATGGAAAAATATTCTTGAAAATTGGGTATGATCTTTTTGTTTTATTACTATTTATTGTAATATAATATTGTTTCAGTAAATTAGTGATTTTTGTTCGTAAGTTTACTAATTGGGCTTTGTTATTGCATTGTGCGTCGTATTCTGCAGATGTTTTGCTAAACGCCAGGTGTGCGCCTGACTGTGACTGCCAAATGGCCAAATTTATGTAACGGCTGATCTTACGAGAAGTACTCGAAAACAGATATAATTTTATACTCTCTTAAACACAAACAAATTAAAAATCTGTTCAAGTTATTGTAAACCTATTTATATTTTCATGGTGGATGACAAATTATTGTTATACCCACAATGAATAGAATTTAGTAGTTGGGGGGTTGAGATGTTTGGGTACTGCAGTCTCTTATTACTATATCTGTGTCTCTAAAACATGACAAGCTTTTCAAAAAACATTTACAAATTATGTCTCAATCTCAAAGCAATAACAATTTGTCCATTCCTTTGTCCATTCATAGTGCACAGAAAGTCAAGATAAATACATACCTATATTTATGTGTTTTGAAATTTGATTATAAAATGAATTAGATTAAATTAAATTGAATTAAAGGTGTTTATAGTACAATTTAACCTTTAGCGTATAAGAACAAATTGTACAAAATGGAAAATTTCTCCAATACAGGTTTGTAATGAATCCTCAGGGTATGCATTGCATTTATGCAGCTATGAAGTGCATGCCACTGGTGATCCTATGTATCTTTCATATAAATTCTCCCTAGATGGCCTAATACAACTTTTACAATTCAAGTTTGACGGCCTCCATGGCGCAGTGGTATGCACAGCGGATTTACAACACTTTTTACAAGAAGGATTTACAAGCCTGGGTTCGATCCCCGGCTGGGCTGAGTGAGATTTTCTTAATTGGTCCAGGTCTGGCTGGTGGGAGGCTTTGGTTGTCGCTAGTTACCACCCTACCGGCAAAAACGTACCGCCAAGCAATTTAGCATTCCGGTATGATGCCATGTAGAAACCGAAAGGAGTGTGGATTTTCATCTTCCTAACAAGTTAGCCCGCTTCCATCTTAGATTGCATCATCACTTACCATCAGGTGAGATTGTAGTCAAGGGCTAACTTGTAAAGTAAATAAAAACGTCAAACTTCTATAAATGAACTTTTTTTTTTCAGATAACATGCTACTTTGAGAAAGATACAAATGATGTATACCCTGTAACGGTGGAATCGCTTGTGGACATTATTTCACATTTAAGGGAGAATTTCAACTTGGACGAGTCAACATCTTCCATTTTAGATGCTCACACAATACAGGATTTCATATTGGAAAAATATCCAGAATTCCATTTTGAAAATGGAAACTTGGAACCTGTTAATGAGGAGGAAATCTATTTGGCAGCTTCACTCTTGCTTTACTTTGTGTGTGTTAACTCTAAAGATGTTGACATAAAAAAGGCTATGTGTAAGCAACTCAGTGCATCAGATCAAGAAATTATACTGAAATTTAGTAAACGTCTGATGGATTGTACTAAAATAACATCAACAGATGTTCTGACTGCTATTACAGGTATCGTTCCTAGTTTTATTTTTTAGTTGTTTTGACTGAGTGTGTTTACTAAGTTTTTATCAAATTCAGATTAAGAGGTTTAAGTCAAAGCCAAGAAAAAATATTATTAATTAGGAAATAATCTATTTATTAACTAGAAGATCAAACTGTAGGTAACTAGGTAACTTAACTAAATTAAACCTAAAAACTAAACATAATAGACTGATGCAGTGACATAGCACGCCTTGGAGGGGCTCTGTTTCTGAAAAACTCATTCACCTATAGAAAGTTACTTTATCAGGATGTAACATAGCTAGAGAGGAAATAACTTATAGTCTGCCAAGTTCGTTAATGACACTCCCATGATATGCGGGCGACAGGGGGAAAGACTGCGCGGGTGTGAAATCGTGCGTGAGGGGAAATGAGGTGCATCAGTCGTGGGTGTGTGGGTGGTTTCATTCATCGCTACACTACCCCCGGCCCGCGCGAATCATCGCGGAGTGATACGAACAAAGTTGCCAAGCTAAAACATTCCATCCATCGTGTGATAGAGAGTAAAACTCCAAGCAGATCCCCAGACTTGTGAACGAAGGGTGTAGGGTTAAGGACATACTTGTCAATTAACTAACACTCCCTTTTTCTCATTCATTTTGTTCTTGCCTAGCGAAATTTATTAAGATCGTCCAGAGCAGCTGTACTCGTTCTAATATTGAACTTTAATCCCTCCAGAAACAATGCAAGTGCAATCTGATATAAGTTTTTTTTGTGTCTTTACTCTCCCTTCACTTCTTCCAACCTATTGATATGAATGACCATTACAGAAGCTTGTGGTCAGGATGTAGCTGGAGCCACCACAGGTATGACTACAGTAGCAGAAACTCCACCAGCCCTCACTCGTTCTAATATTGAACTTTAATCCCCATATTCCCTCCAGAAACAATGCAAGTGCAATCTGATATAAGTTTTTTTTGTGTCCTTACTCTCCCTTCACTTCTTCCAACCTATTGATATGAATGACCATTACAGAAGCCTGTGGTCAGGATGTAGCTGGAGCCACCACAGGTATGACTACAGTAGCAGAAACTCCACCAGCCCTCCGTTCTTTACATGGCGAGGTGCGGCGACTGCAAGCTGCGCTGGACGCTGAGAGATTTGACCGGAACTACCTGCAGGAGGAGCTTGCCAGAACCAACTTGAAAATGGACAAACTTTGTATGTATCTTGCTCAATAATAATTTTATACTATTGATCGGTTATGTCCCTACAAAATCACTGCAAGTGATCAGAATAATAGGCTACAAAACTGAGTGCACACATGCACAATTTTGTCTTTGATTCCATTATTTATTTATGTATATAGTTTTTACACTGCATAAACACACAACTCGACATTGCAGACAATATTTAGGTATTATTTGTTTAAATAAAGTACTTTGTTGACCACACCTAACAATGTGATATGGGAATTTCCTCTTTTTTCATGACCTAGTAACACATCTAACACTATTTAAAAAAATGTGTCTGAAGTCTGCCAATCCACAATGGACCAGAGTGGTGGACTATCAGCTTAATCCCTCTTATTCTGAGAGGAGACTCGTGCTCAACAGTGAGCCGAATATGGGTTGTTAATGTTGATCATGATGGTGATATAAATATGTATATGATAAAATCAGTTATCTTGGTACACATAGCACAGTCTATGCTTTAAAGTTGGGTACTTTGGGGCTAGTTATAGATGTGTGTATTGTTCAAGTATATTTATTTACTAGCTGATAACCAGTAGTTCCTGAGATTAGCGCGTTCAATCAAACAAAGAAACAAACTCTTCAGCTTTATAATATTAGTATAGATTTTAACCTGGAGTGAGCTATGCTTGGGGTTCTCTGTGTGATCAAATCAGAAATGAGGAGATCCGCTGAAGAACTGAAGTCTCTGATATAGCTCAGCGAGTCACGAAGCTGAAGTGGCAATGGGCAGGCCACATTGTTCGAAGAGCTGATGGATGTTGGGGTCCCAAGGTGCTGGAATAGGGACCCTGCACCAGAAAGTGCAGTGTTGGTCGACCCTCCACTAGGTGGTCTGAGGTCTTCAAGCGGGTTGCAGGGAGCCGCTGGATACTCGCGGCACGAGACTGTTTGGAAGTCCATGCAAGAGGCCTATGTCTGGCAGTGGACTGGCCGTTAATGATGATTATAATGGATGATGATGATTTATTTATTTATTACTTTATAGTGAAAGACAAGGAGCAGTACAAACAAGACATAGTGAACCTGAAAGCAAAGCTTGCCACTTGCGGACAAGACAACAGTGTACAAGACGCTGATGTGTCTAATAGCAACTCGGTCAAACTTCTCAAACAGTTGGAGCAGGCGGAAAATCGTTTAGTTACTGTACAAGAGAAGTTGGATGATGTGCAATATGAGAGGGACATGTACAAAAATAAAGTGAGTATTTGTAATTTTATTACCATTACCATTTTCAATATTATATTGGGTTTTATTATGTTTAAATAATACGATTTATAATTTAGATAACGTTTATTGAGCTAGGTAGCAAGACATGACAGTTGTAAAGTGTAATTATTCAACTACCTACCTAATTCAACTAAAGTTTAGAAAAGACACAGAATTTATGTAGATTATATACATGACATACCTTCCTCCCAAGTATATTACTAATTAACTACTAATTAATAAGTAAGTAACAAATTTAAATCCCAAATACAATAGCAAAGTATTTAAAAGATATACATAGCATAAACATAAATTTAACCATCATCTTCCTTAGAACGACTCGGCCTATAATATGGACCTTTATGATAAACATTTCTTTTTGTTCTAATTTTTCCTCCGGGCATATCAATCTCTGCTGATTTAGGTATTCCTAATATCTCCTCCCATTTCTCAGCACTCGGTATTTCAATTATAGGGTCTGTTTCTATTTCATACTGATTTTCTTCTTCCTGATTGGCTTTATCATCATCCCCTGTCTCTGTATCATCAATTATTTCATTATTTCCACCACTTGTTCCACTTGTTGGTGGTAGGTTCTCACTCTCTTTTACTTAAGACGGTTCCTTCTCCTGTTTGTATCTTATAGCTGGATGGACCGTCTTTTTCCTTGATTTGTCCAGGTAACCATTTTGGTCCTTTTATATAATTTCTATACATTACATTTTGTCCTATATTACTTTGTCTGTTTTTCTGCTGTGCATTTTTTATTACTTGACTTTCTATTTTTCTATGTTGTATATTATCTGGATGCAAAGTATCCATGACAGTACGAAGGCGTCTATTCATTAAAAGCTCTGAAGGACTCTTATTTGTAGAAGAGCATGGTGTAACACGTAGGCCTAATAACATATTTGGAATTTTAACTTCCCATGGTCCATGTATTTTGCGTAGTTTGTCTTTTACAGTTTGTACCATCCTCTCTGCCAAGCCATTGGTGGCAGGATGGTAAGGTGCTGACGTCAGATGTCTTATTTTATTTGATTCTAGAAATAATTTCATTTCTTGAGATACAAAGGAAGTACCATTATCTGAGACCAAGGTTTCACAAATACCATGAGTAGCAAACAAATTTCTTAGATGGCCAATCACTGTTCTAGAATTTGTGCTACTTACAATAAAAACTTCAGGCCATTTAGAAAAAGCGTCGACTACTATAAGAAATGTTTTATTCATGTATGGCCCTGCAAAATCTATATGTATTCTGGACCATGGTCTTGATGGAAGAATCCATTCATGAGACGATTTCTCAGGCATACGTCTATTTTCCAGACACTTAGTGCAACTTTGAACTAGTCGACTTATGTCGTCGCTCAATTGTGGCCACCACACATAACTCCTAGCCAATGCCTTGGTATGAACAATTCCATTATGAGTAGTATGAAGCATGCGTAGGACGGTTTGTCGAAGGGATGGTGGTATAACAACGCGGCATCCTAATAATATACATCCATCTTGTAAAGACAACTCTGTTCTATGCAACCAATATGTTCGTAGATCCCTATCAGTAACTTTGCCTGGCCATCCACATCTTAAGAAATGTACAATTCGTGAAAGTGTCTGATCTTTTGCAGTTTCGGAAGCTATCTCATGAGCTGTGTAGGGAAAATCTTCCACCTTTTCTGCCATTAGCAATACTTCACACAAAGATTGATCTTCTTGCTCTGGGACTGGTAGCGGCCATCGACTTAAACTGTCTGCATTGCCAATTTGACTTCCAGGTCGGTAAGTAATACTATAATCATGTGCTGTTAATGCTATAGCGATTCTTGTTAGCCGAGGTGATAAAATGGATGGCATAGGTCTTTTAGGATCAAATATTCCTAGTAACGGCTTGTGATCGGTCACTATTGTAAATTGTCTGCCAGCTATATAATTGTGAAATTTTTTAATGCCAAACATAATCGCAGTAGCCTCTTTATCTAACTGTGAATATCTTCGCTCATGTGCATTTAATGTCCTAGAGCTCATTGCAATAGGCCGTTCATGTCCCTCGTCCATAACATGTGATAGCACTGCTCCAACGCCATATTCTGAACTATCACATGTTAGAATTACATGTTTATTCAAATCATAATGAACCAATGTTGTTTCAAATGTTAGCAACTGTTTTGCTTTATTAAATGCATCCTGTTCTCTTTGGGTCCATCTCCAAGTTTGAGATTTATCTAGTAGTCTGTGTAACGGCTCCAATGTTGTTGCCTTATGAGGTATAAACCTTTCATAAAAGTTATACAAGCCTAAAAATGCTTGCAACTCCCGTACATTCTTAGGTTCTGGTGTTTTTAAAATAGCTTCCACCTTACTTGGAGCTGGGTGTATACCATCTCCATTGATCACAAAACCTAAAAATTCTACTTTTTCTTGAGCAAATTTACATTTATTCTTGTTAAGATGGAATCCAGCTTTCTGTATACGTTTTAAAACATTGTCAAGTCTTTGTTGCATAATCAGTATTGTAGGACCACTCACTATGATATCATCAATTAAAACTGAAACACCCTGGATTCCTGCCAGTAATGCTGTCATAAGTCTCTGAAATATTCCAGGGCATGCTTTGACTCCGAATGGTAATCGATGAACTGAATATAGGCCCTTGCATGTATTTAAAGTTAACATTTTGGCTGTACTCTCAGTAACTTTTACTTGTGTGTATGCTCGATCGAGGTCTAATGTTGTAAAAAACTTTGCACCTGCCACTGTAGCAAATACCTCATTGGCTGTCGGCATAGGAAAAGTATCCGATTCAGTAGCTTGATTGACAGTACTACGGTAATCTCCACATAGCCGGATATCCCCTGACTTCTTTATTATTGGCACAACAGGTGTTGCCCACTCAGAAAAAGATAAGGGTTGTAGTACCCCCTCTGCCACTAGCCGGTCAATTTCTTGCTCTACTCTAGCTTTGATGGCATATGGTACTGGACGAGCTTTCAGAAATCTAGGTGTAGCATTTGGTTTAAGATGTATTGTAACAGGGTCACCAGTAAATGTACCCAGTTCGTCCTCAAAGATTTCACTATATTTTGAAATAGTCTTGTCAATGTTTACAAGATCATTGCTTGATATACAATTAATGTTCAATGTTATGTTCAGCGGGTTCAACCAGTCCCGTCCTAGAAGATTAGGACCACATCCTTTTGCTATGATTACATTTAGGTTACATTTTAGATTTCTATACTGAACATGAAGTGTTGTTTGACCAAGTAAAATCACTGGTGTGTTTGTCCACGTACGTAGAGTAAGTGACACTGGTCGAAGAGTAATCTGTTTGTTTTGATATTTTATCTTCTTCCAAGTGTATTCATTTACCAATGAAAAACTCGCTCCTGTATCTACTTGCAATACCACAGGGATGTCCTCCAATAACAATTCGACCACAAAAGGCAGTATTTTAGTCTCAGATTGAATGCTGTAAATTCCATTCAAGCGTATATCTGGTTCCTCAGTAAAATTTATATTCTTCTTAAAAGATTTTTTCTTTACTAAGCATATTTTTTCAATGTGCCCTTTTTTAGAACAGAATCGGCAAACAGCGTTAATAAATCTGCATTCACAACCAAGACGATCACCACACCGGTAACATAAACGCGAGCTAGCCCTGGGCTGTACAGCATTTACATCCATGGCCTCCACTGGTGAACTTATAGATGTATTGTTTGTACTTGTGTTACTGCTTTCTATATTGACAGAAGATTGAATCATGTGACAATCTTTTCCTGCAGTTTCGGCGGCTAACATAGCATCTATAACATCTTGATAACGTAGGTTATCTTTTTTCAAAAGATCGTACTGTAGGCCGCGATCTTTCATGCCACAGACGAGCCGATCACGTAACATTCGTTCTAAGTCCATAAAATTACACTTGGAGCTAATTTTTCGCAATTGTGCAATGTAATCTGACGCAGTTTCATTTGTATTTTGGTTACGTGTATAGAATTTGTATGACACGGAAATTTCATTTGGTTTAGGACTATAATGTTTTGTTAAGATTGTTTCTATTTCAACAAATGTCACATCACTCGGTTTTCTTGGTGTAATTAACGCCAAAAACGTCTCAAAAACTTCCGCTCCACACACAGTAAAGAAATTCGCTCGTTTGGCGCCATCCAACATGATGCCATTTGCCTCGAAACAAAACTTTAACCGGTCAATGTAATTGTCCCATATGTCGATTTTTGGATTAAATTCACCAAACTTCACTGCTTTATGATCCATTTTCACTAAATTTTCGTCTCGTCGCCACTATTATGTTTAAATAATACGATTTATAATTTAGATAACGTTTATTGAGCTAGGTAGCAAGACATGACAGTTGTAAAGTGTAATTATTCAACTACCTACCTAATTCAACTAAAGTTTAGAAAAGACACAGAATTTATGTAGATTATATACATGACAGGTTTAAAATCAGCCTTTTATTTCACAGTATGCCAGCATCACATTTTATAGATATAGTTTGTTTTGAATTATTTGTCGATACTAGTATTATGAAGAGCAAAGATTTCTTATTCTGTATGTAACAAATAAACTCAAAACCTACTAGACCGATTTGAAAAATCCTTCAAATACAAACATACGTTATCAAAGCGTGATGTTGGTAACAGTGGCGTAGTGTATCTTGAAGGGGCCCTGTATCAAAGTTAGCTTAAGTTAGTTATGATTGTATGAGACGTCACACATCTTATCCAACTAAATTTTCCAATTAATAAATTGGACACTGATCCCATCAGAATCCTGAAACAATTTAGTTGTTTATTAGTCGGCTTACTCTTCAAGAGTTCGAGTGGGGTTGCTCTTACACTTTGAGAGTTCTAAAACAAAGTCTGCAACATCATAATTATGTCTATCTTTTAAGAAAAGTCTCTTTTATAGTAATCAAATTTGTTCTAACATAATGCAATAAAAGCATTAGTTGCATAGGTGATTCTATAACCATTACTAGCTGCCGCCGTGCGGTTTCACCCGCGTGGTTCCCGTTCCCGTAGGAATATGGGGATAATATAAAGCATATAGCCTTCCTCGATAAATGGGCTATCTAACACTGAAAGAATTTTTCAAACCGGACCAGTAGTTCCTGAGATTATCGCGTTCAATCTAACAAACAAACAAACAAACTCTTCAGTTTTATAATATTAGTATAGATCTTTACCTAAGTAAGCGCAATATTTGTCACAAGTATTTAATTTTGAACAAAATTGCTGTTGACATCATTTTCTTTTAATGAATATCTTAGCAAATATCACAGTTTTAAAATAACTTTGGAAGGAAATCATGCCCAAATACTAATAGTTACGCGCATTATGATGGAAGTTCGCTGGCCAGCCACAGAAGTTCTGCGAAGTATTGTTCCATACTGCTAGATTCAGACATTAGTACTATAAACATTTATTTGTTTTGTAGATCTATAAAATAAAAGTAATCGCCAAATGTGTTGCTAAGCGCAAATCTCAAGAACGGCTGAATCAATTTGGCTAATTCTTCTTTTAAAATGTTCCTTGAAGAGATGTTTTTTGCAGAGAGTATATTTTTTGGGGTAGGGTTAGGGTTGGTTAGGGTAGGGGTAACTTGGGTAGGTGTAGGGTGGGAGTAGGGTAGGGTAGGTGTAGGGTGGGGATAAAATAAACATTTATTTATTTATTTTGTAGATAGATGAATTAAAGCGTGAACGTGACAAATGGATAGTAACAAGCCAGGAGGAAACATCTCGAGCATGCCATTTAGTTGAACAGTTAGAAATGGAGCGAAAGCAAGTACATTCCTTGAGAGAACTTGTTATAGAGTTGAGGCAACATAACAAACATAATGGAGTCGATACTAGCCAATTAGAATGTGATGACCTTGATGGAAGTATTAGAACACCGCACAATGCTTGTGAGTAACTCAATTTCTACTCTATTATTACACACAGTAGAAAAGCTAAATCACATCAAATTCTCTTGTCTTGTCTTATTTTCTCTAAGGTTATTTGTAAATCAAAATCTTTCAAAATCTTGTACTGTTTTAGCTGTGTGTAGCGAAGCTTGTACAAATGTCATAGAAGTTCAGTTGGGTGAAGAACGTGCTAAAATAGCAGTTCTTGAACAACAAATGAAAATGTTGCAGGTTAGTTATTTTTTGTATTCTGTATATTGTTTGCTATACTTTAAAGCAAAATGTCTATAAGTGCGCTTGACTTGGAGAGTATGTTGGTGAATGCGTTACGGAAAGTGTAATCGGGCGAGACGAACTGTTGTTTAGAGGGCGAGATAAAAAAGTTTTACTTCAGTCGTGTGGAAAACACACTCGTTTTTTAACCTAGTGACGTTATTTATTTATTTTTAGGATCAACTAGACAGTTTCAAGAAAACAACTGACGAAGAGAGACAAAATTTGACGCAAATAATCACAGAAAAGGACACTGACATATTCAATTTAAAACATCGTATTAATGAGGAAATAGAAAAAAATAATAATTTTAAATTGTGCTATGATGATGATATCACCAAATTAAACAATGAGGTGAATGAGTTGGAACAAAAATTACGAGGGAATGGAGAAAATGCTAGAAGAATCATTGATTCAAAGATGAATGAAATTCAGATTTTACAAGAAGAGAAACTATCTCTTCTTCAAAGTCTAACAGACGAAACTACAAAACTTGAAAATACAATTGAAAAACTGAAATGTGACTTGGATATTGAAAAATCCTCTAAACTCAAAATGAAAGAAGAATATGAAAACAAAATGATGAAGTTGAATGAGAAAGTATTGAACAGAAATAACGAGTTAGTTGAATTGCAAAATAAAATATGTGAAAATGGTGAAGCAATAGAGAAATTAAAATTTGAGTTGAGAAAGGAAAATGAATTAAGAGGGGAGCTTATTAACAAATACAATAACGACGTCAGGAATTTGAATGTGCAAATTAAGGCATATGAGGAGAAGTTGCGACATAAAAACGCTGAAATTGCTAATTTAAAAGAACACATACAAAAGTGTAGTATTTACAATCAACAATTGGAAAAAGATATTGAGAACCTCAATTCCTGTCTAGCGAAATGCCAAGAAGATAACAAAGTTTTAGAAGATTTTAAGGCAAAAATCTTACTTGACTTGAAAAGTAGAGAGTCAGAAATTGCACATATTCAAAAAGAAAAAGAACAACTTGTAAATGAGTATGCTGAAGAAAAGAATATGTTACAGTATAATTTAGATGAAGTAAATGCTACAACAGATGCTTTAAGAAATCAATTACAAAATGAGATTCAGTATAAGATAAGCATACAGAATGAATTGCATGATTTTGAACTCAAGAATAAGAAATTGATAGATACTATAAATAACTTGAATGAGCAGCTTACTGCATTAAAATTAAACTGCAATGAAATGGAACAAAGTTTATCTGGTGAAAGAAAAATAGTTGCCGAATTAATAAAAACTCGTGAAGATTTGAATATACAGATTGAGAAATTGTATAAAGATATATCCGATAAAGAAATCATGATCAAAACTATCGAAGAATCTCTATGTAAGACAAAAATTAAATTTGAGGAAGAGAGTCAAGAGAAAAGCAATGTAATTGGCAAGTTAGAAACAAAATTGGCATCTGAACTTGCAAATTTAAATACTCTACACAAAAATTTAGAAGAGCTTGAAATGAAAAACGATAGTTTAACGAAAGATGTCACCGATAAGCATAATACTATTGTGACATTACAAAACGAAGTCTTGAAATTAACTCAGAAAGTTGAAGAATATGAATACAGTAAGTTCAAATATGAAAGTAAACATGTTGTTACATTTGTCTACATCAATGACAATAAGTTTTCTTTTAGTACAAATTACAATTACTTTTTCATCATGTTTTCTATTTTTCTTTTTAGCTACTAATGAACTTAAAAACACCATTGACGAAAAAACAAAAGCTTATGAACACATTAACATGAAATATACTGAAGAAACAAGTTCTTTAATGTCCAAATTAAATAAAATGGATGAATTATTTAAAGATATGCAAAAAAAGCTGAATAACACTGTAGAGGCTAAAGAACTAGAAATAGAGACTTTAAAAGTAGATATGAACAAAATACAAATTTCTTTACAACAAGAATGCGAAAAATCTTTTGCTATTGAAAAAGAGAAAGCGGCTCTCCTACAACAGCTAAATGATGCAAACACTTCAAAAACTAAAAGCGAAAAAGAATATTTAGATAAATGTGAATTAACAAATTCCATAAACACACAACTAAATGAAGAAATCTTGAGAAAAAATGAACAAATCGTTGACTTAAAAAAGTGTTTGGACATATCCGCTAAATCTAATGAAAAGAAAATAGAAGGTAAGTGTATATTATTGAATGTAGTATGTATGTTTATTTTCATTACAAATTGTAAATAACGTGGCTTACTTTGTAATTTTCTAATTTATGTTTTTGTTTGTCATTAGAAATTAAAAACTTGAAAAATGACCTCAATCAAGCTATACAAAACACTAATGATATTAAATTGCAAAAAGATACAGAATTATCAATATTAATTGGAAAAATGAAACATTTAGAATCTTTAGTTCATATGTCAGAAAATGAATTAACGACTGTTATCGATAACCATACTCAAGTGGTAGAAGCTTTACAAAGGGAAAATGTTCAATTACACTACAATCTCGAAGAAGATAATAGTAACCATGAATTGTTTATTAAAGAAAAGGATGCAATAATTGAAGGGTTGGAAACGCAGCTTAAAAGTGGCATGGAAAGTTTAAATCTATTACAGAAACAGTATGAGAATGATAAATTAATGTGGGAAAAATGTAAAACTGAAATGAAAGAAGATATTAGTGCAAGGAAAAATGAGATTATTCAGTTGATTAAAAAAGTGGCATCTGCTGAAATGGAAGTACAAAACTTGAAAGCTCTAGTTCATGTCTTAAACAAAGAAAAAACTGAATTAACTGAACAAGTTAACTCATTACGTAATACCTGCACAGAAAGTGCCCACACTAATGATAGCTTAAAGAAGAGTCTTGTTGCAGAAAAAGCTTTGAGAGATTCCTATGAAAGTGAAAAACAAAATTTGATTAAAGAAAAGGAAAATTTGTTACTAAAAATGGTTGCCAGTGAAAGTGCATACAGAAAACTTTACTCAGAAAAAGATTGTTTGTTGAATGAAAAAGCAATTTTAGTTCAAGAGCTTATGGAAGAAAAATCTGTGCGGCAAATAGCAGATGAAGGGAAAGGTGTTCTATATGTTGAAAAACAACAAATAAGCGAACAGTTACGAGAGTCCGAGGATGTGAAAAATACTTTATTGCAAGAAAAGGAATGCCTTATGCAGCAACTTGTTGAAGAAAGGCTTGCCAAAGATTTGGCTGAGCAAGAGAAGAAAAATATTATTGATGCTCAAGAAAAGCTACAAGAGAAACTGATAATAGAATCATTGTCTAAGGCTGAAATTGAAAGAAAAAATGACAATCTTGCAGAAGAAATACATCATTTGGAACAAAAATATGCAATTGTTGCAAAAGAAAAAGCATTATGTATAACAAACAACGATATACTTAATAAATCCAACACTGAATTAAAGGTGACCCTTGATATATTGACAAAAGAGAAGAATAATTTACTCGAAACAATATCAGATTTAAATAAAAAGTTCGATAAAGAAATCGCTAACAAAAAGAAGGAAACAGAAAATTTGAAAATACGTTATGAACGATTGAATTCCGACTATGATGGTATGTATTGTTAGGGTATATATGTTAAAATAAGATCTCTTCAATTTTGTCATTCTCAAAATTACAAGCCATATCAACGAAAACGAGCAGTTTAGCTCGTTAAACTTATCTTAGATTGAGTTCACTACAAAGCCTGCTAACAAAATCAAATTATTATTAATAGAAAATACTGTCCTAGTTAAAGTATCTATAATATTTATTCTTCGTTTTTCAGCTCTATATGAAGATAAAAGGAACCTTGAAAACATTTTAAATAGTGGACTAAAGAATGTTGTCGATGACATCAAAAGAAATAACATTTCATGTAAATATGATAACATATCATTTGAAAATGCAAACAATATTGAGAAATATGATATTCTTTTCAAGATTATCAATAATATAATTTCGGAATTAACATTAAAAAATAATTTGCAACAAGCATTGCAGAAAGAAAGCGCAGCCGTCATGGAAATATCAGAGATGATGAAAGAAAAGGAAATACAAATTACAAAACTTCAGGACGAAATTCAGAATTTAAATAAAGCTGTTCAGAATTCTAAAGCTGGTAAGTCAAGAGAAAAATCATTATTTACAAAGTACACATTATTAATATGTTTAAATTGTTGATACTAACTATCAACACAGTTGCTATATATAAAAATAGTTATTTAGTCATTTCAATATTAACCATTTTTTACTGTAATATGTATATTGTGTATTTTTTTCAGAGTTGATAAAACAGAACGAAAAGCACAACATACTGCTAGAAACAAAAGCAAGTGACATACAACAATTGCAGCTAGAAAATCAAACTCTTCGCAACGAGTTAAATGATGTCAAGATACAGTTGGACGTTAAAGTTCACTCCCTCAAAGATAAATTAGTTGATAATGAAAACTTAACTGAAAAATTGAAGGAAACTTACGATTGTCAGATAGATAACTTGAATATGATGATTACGAAATTAACGAATTATTTAAAAGAGAAAACTGCGGAAATAGATTTACTAAGAAACGAGAAAGAAAGGCTACAAAACATCATAGAAGATAATAATAAATGTAAGCAGCTTTTTGTAAATACGAGTAGTTTTAAATAAAGCTTCAATAAACAAAACTATATTCAGTCGCATGATTAATTTTTTTATTTGTGTATTTAATATAATTAAACTAATTGTACATTTCATATTTCGCAGCAATAAAAACTTTAGAAGAACATTTAAAAACACAAAAACAAAATCAAGAAAAACTTATAAACGAGTTTGAATCTGAAAGACTTGTTCTTAAGAACATGGTTACAGTGACAGAATCTGTTATGGAAGATCAAAAGGTCAGCCTTAATAAAATAATAGCCGAAAATACAAAGGCTAATCAGGTTTTGGAAGAAGAAGTGAGAAGTTTGAAACAAATCGTCGAAAGTGAAAGAAAAAGTACAGACGCAAAGCTACAGGACAAGGATGACGCATTTGCAACTCTTTTTAAAGAACTAACTAATTTACGTAACGAAAAAGCGAACATCGAAAAAGAATTAACCTCTGAAAAGGAATCATTCGACAAGCAACTTGCGAAGTTATTAGAGGAAGTGACTGAAAAAACAAGCAAAATAGCGAAATTGTCAGCTGAAAATAACGAGATTCGAGAAAAAATTAATGAACAAACTGAAGGTAGGTGACAATTTATTATCTTAAATTATATTGGTGACCTTCAATAGAGGTTATTGTTGTCAGGTTATCAAACATTCATTAACAGATTGCTGTGGTGATTTTCTGTTTAATTTTTTCCAAGAATTTTTCAGTATTTTACTAAGATTGGATCAGAGTAATAGATTTTCAATGGATTTACAATGTTTTAGGTATTACTTCTTTAGAAGAAAGAACCAATGAATGGAAGATCAAAAATGACACTCTAGAAGTTGAATTTGGACGTAAATTAAAAGAATTGCAAGATGATTTAGACACAAAATGTAAATCCACAAACGAATTAGAAGTTTTACTCAAAAATAAAGAAACAGAGAATGCGGAACTAAAACAGAGAATAATAAAACTTGAATCAGATATTGTCATTTTGGAAAAAGAAAAACTGAATACTGAAAATGAGAAAGCAAAATTCTGTAGAACAGTTGATGAATTAACCGTAAGTCTAGGAAACTATGAAAAGGAAAATAGTGAATCGTTGTCAAAGGCAAAGAAAGAAATCGCGGAATTAAGCATAGCTAATGAACATATGCAGACAAGTGTGTATATTCAACTTATTTATATGTTTTATTATTTCCCCTCCTTTTTACTACAGATTTTAAAGGCAATTTTTATTACTTTGGCTTACTAAAATTGCTAGAAAATGTTATCAATTAATCAAGAGATTACCTCCTTCAAAATAAGTAAAAAATTAATCGCGCTTGTAGCTCGAGAACTGAATTTTATTTTGTAACTTTGTAACCGTCCCATTCTAGTTTCCACTACGTTTAGGTCAAATTGTTAGATTTTCGAAATGCACACCTTTTAGCTATTACCTACCTATGCTATTAACCTACTTTATCCTAATCTGTCGTGCTGGTTGAGTATTTCTGAAGTTAGTTTTTTTTTGGTTACCCTAAACATACTCAGCAATATTAAGGGCTCATACTTGGTGGAGGTAGTCAACGACGTGCAAGGTACAGCCCTTTTATGATCATCTGCGGCGCTCGAGTAACTGCAAAAATCCCCTCTCGTTATTACGTTAGTATTGAAGTTACTGTATATTTTTAAATGTATAGTTTTCTTTCAGAGATAACAAAATTAGAAGAATGTTTGAAATTGGAAACGCAAAAATTTGAAAATGCTGTCGAGGAAAAAGCGAACATTTTGCGCAAATGTTCTATACTAGAAGAATATCAGATGAAAGCTGAAACAGAACAAGAAGTGCGTCTGAAAGAAATAAATGCACTTCAGGATAAAGTGAAAGCATTATCATCTACATCAGAACTAGAAATTAGTGAAAAGGATAGAATAATTAATAACTTAAAAGAAGAAATCGAGAAAATAACAAATAAACTCAACAAAGAATTAACAGATAAAAGAGAATGTCTAGAAAACGCGACAAAACAAATCACAAACAAAGATACTGAAATTCAAGCTTTAAAGAATCAGTTGGACGAAATTAAACAGAAAGAAGAAACTATAAATATTTTGAAAAACGAAAATGAAAAATTAATTAAAGCTATGGGACAAAGGGAGACATGTGAGTTAATGTTGCCATTTTGTTTATTTATGAAAATAAGGAATAGGCATATTAAAAAAATTAAAAAATATATATTGAACTATACCTCTTTGTGATTTCGTTTATATGTAAAAGTTTAATATCAGCAAACATTCCTAAATAATTTCTTGTTGTTTAAGAAACGCATATTATATTTATTGAATAAATGTTTGAATGGATCAAATAGTTTTTATTTCCGGCATCCTTTTAAGATAAAAATTAAGATTACGTAAATGAAATTTGTTGATCCCTTTCATACAATGATGAACACGTAAAAAGTAGTTTTGTCAATTAAATTTATTGTTTTCAGTATCCATTGCTACTCAAGAACACTCAAGTGGCGTATATACGAGACAAATTGAACATGAGCACCTTCAACAACAGGTAGATACTACTTCTACTGACTATTCTTCTATGGAGAGCGTTAAAACCATCACTGACCTAGAAAGAATCATACAGGACAAAAACCGATCAATAACCACCCTACAAAACGATGTTACGTACCTCAAAACCCTGATAGCTGAATCAGAGACCAAATATCTCGATGTCGCCAAGGAACTGGACATGAGCAAGGAGAACTGCCAACAATTATCGATTCAACTGAAGAAAATCGTTCACCAGAAGAACGAAGAAATCGCTGACCTCAAGAAGCAAGTCACCAAAATGAGCGCAACCGAAAATCGTGCGTCGCAAATAATCAAAGTCTCCGCAAAGTACCAAGCGATCATATTGAAGAGAATCGCAGAGATCAAGTCGAACACCGTTTTAAAAGAGTTGACGAACTTCGGCAATACAAATTGCGATAGTGATTTACGAAAAAGTTTGACCGCAGGAACGATTACTATGGAAGATTTGGAAAATTTCCTCGAAACGACAGAAAGGCATATTCGACGTTGCTCTGAAAAGCAGATCGCTTTACAAAAGGAACGGGACCGGTTGACTGAAGTCAATCGGATAAACGAATCTGAAATTATTAACATACGGAAGTTCCTCACCGAATTGTCGGTTAGCATCAAAACATTTAATTCTGTGAAAGAATTGTACACACAGAAGTTAAGTCGAGTCGTTTCTATACAGAGGACTGTCCGGAGGGAAATACTGAGTCTCGATGGACGTATAACTGATGGGGCTATGGGGAAATTGGAGAGAGGCTATTCGGCTGTGATGCAGGATTTGTCGGAATGTGCTATGAACTTAGAGAGGTGGATGGAACGCTGCGTTTCCAGAACAATATCTTCAGAGAAAATTAAGCAAGCGTTCACGAGTGATGACGAGCGTGGATCCCTGTCGTCTGGAAGTTTCCAGAACGCAGGTCTCGAAGTTCAGTTGGAAGAGTTGCACAACTCGTTCCAGAAGCTTCTAGAGGAAGTGGCCCGTGCGCAGAAGGGTGATAATAGGGACGTGCAATCGGTGACAGTTATGGAAGTCCGGACGGAATACGAGGACAAGCTCAACAGGATGAAGGCAAAAATGGTCAGTACCCTCCCCATACTGTTCTTGATCCTTGCCTACCAGGTTGTGTGGTGGTTCTACTTGCAAATGGACTATTGGTGATTGAATAACGTGTTGCTTTAGCTGTGATGACTTGTGAAGTCGATATTTATCAAATAAAATATGTTTTAATGGATGCTTGTTTTGTTTTATTTCCTATTGTTTGTGAGTGTTCATTAAAACATAGTCAGCTAGCGTAGTTATTGCTTGTACAACAAACATACATTGAAAAGGTAAATAGTATTTTTATATAAAAACAAGCATGTTGCATGACGAAAATATATGTATTTTATTGTTTTCAAGCACGTTTTTTATAGCATGTAGTTTTCTATGCCTAATTTGTTTATGTTTAATAATATGAAATGCTTTCAGAAACAATTGTACCAAGAGCAAATAAAGGTGTTCAAAGAGAGACAGCATGAAGATATAATACGGTTGGAGGCAGAGTTAGCGAAGACGCAGAACAAGTTGCAGCAATGCGAGAGTCACATCAAGTCTCTGACCGCAGAGCTGTGGACCGTCGGCGAGAAGTACGTCACGCAAAAGGAGGAAGCTGATTGGCTGAAAAGGCAGCGGTCGGGATCGCTCATGTCCTTGCAGCATGTGCATTCGGTATGTTTGTTTTAATGTAGCACTAGCGACGCCCTGGATGTTCCCGAGATTAGCGCGTTCAATCAAACAAACTCTTCAGCTTTATAATATTAATATAGATTGCTTATGTAGGTAATAATTAACATGTGTTTTTATTTTAACTTTTAAAACTAAACTTCACTACAGTTAGAAATTTACAGGATATCAATATCAGGTAAGTAGGAGGTCCACCCAACTCGGAAAAACATGGCAAGTGGTCTGCGACACAAGTTTGAGGAACTCTGCTTTAAACCATCGATTATACCGTAGATTAAACTATTTATAACGACTTATTATAATCATTAAATGTGGCGTACACGAGGGCGTCATATACACAACTAATAATAGTAACACTTTCAGTCTGGTCTCGGCCCTCCGCAAGAGGAACGCGGCCGGCCCTCCGACACGCACTCCCTGCGCTCGCTGCCCGGCCATAACAACAACAATAAAAATAAAAAAAAAGGTGAGCCATTCATACTGGTTATAACTATACATCCTCATCTATCTTCTATCTATTCTATATCTATTGTTCAGTATTTCCGAAGTGAATTTATAATACGTAATGTTTTATCTATTTCCGAACGACGATTGGCCGTCTTGTTCTGGCAATCCCTTGGTCTCCCTCTCTCTCCAAAAGATGGCGAATTAAAACATATCATGTAAATGTGCTCCTCGAGTTTTATTTAAAAAGCATACATAGTGAACCAGTCTTCTTAAAACATTCAATATCAAATGAAATACTCTATATCTTCTATATTTTATACTAGCGGACGCCCGCGACTTCGTCCACCCTTAGACCACTTTAATCCATCCCTAACGGTAGTATCGCTGTAAAAATGGAGTATCTTCTCCCGTTTTCCCAACATCTCCCTTAACTGCTCTGCTCCTATTGATCGTAGCGTGATGAAAAGTATACTATAACCTGTCCAGGAGTATGAAGAATAATTGTACCCAGTTTCGTTAAAATCCGTTGAGTAGTTTTTGTTTCTATAACGAATATAAAGACAGACAAAAATTTTCCTGATTGCATTTTTGACATCAGTATCGATAACTAATCACCCCCTAATAGTTATTTTGGAAATATATTTCATGTACAGAATTGACCTCTACAGATTTATTATACGTATAGAATACAACAAACACATTCTGACCAGACAACCCGACTTTCTCCAATAGTCCTATGCCATAGATCACATCTCCTCACGACCATAGACAAGTACTATAATAATATAGTAACTACTCTTACAAGAACCCACAGATTAATCAATAATATACAGATGGAGCGTACGGAACACGACGGTGTCGTAGTCCCTCCAAACACAAAATTCAAAAAGTAATACATTCTCGAGTTCTTATTCAATATTATTCAAGAAAAATAGCGTCTCGCGTTTTTATATATTTTAAAAACTGTTCACACAAACTAATGAAATAAGATGGAGTATTTTTTTTATTGGTTATTATTACCAAAATTAAATAATCAATAATTACCAATAAAAAAAAATACTCCATCTTATTTCTTTAGTTGTCAAGGAGACGCGTGACGAGTGTTTATTTTTTATGGGTTTCACCGGCTTCAGTACGTTGCTAAAAACACGTTTTTTTTTTTTTTTAAATCAAACAGAAGGCCGAGGTTTGCACATGTCCGACGAGGAAGGCGAAGTATTCGACAACCGCTGGCTCCGCGAGTTGGCGAGCACGCCGCGCCGCGAGCCCGATGCGCCGCCCGGGCATCGAATCTCGGAACTCCGCTACCGGAACTCGTTGTGCCCGCCGCACCTCAAGAGCTCGTACCCCGCCGAAACGCAGTTCGCGCCCGCCATTCAAGAAGAGGACATCAAGGTGAGAACTTACTCGTGGCATTACTCGTTGGTCCAGTTTCCTGGCTTCAGAAGGCGAGGTCCTGGGTTCGAGGGTTTTTTTTCTGAGAAATTTCTATAAAAAAAAACTGTAAGGAAACTGACACCCCGTGCCTTGAAGAGAAGGTCATGCCGTCGGTCCCGATACGTTATTTTATGATGCTTCAAAGTTTGTCAGGAGCATACCAAAAGTAACCTATCATACTATAGCTACCATAAAGTACACAATAGGATAGTTCACACTTTTTTTTAATTTTTTTTTGAGACGCGATTACTTAAAAATTTTAGTTTTTAAATATGTTTTTGACAATACGAGCCAAAACGCCTGTCGGCCATGATGGTCTATTATATTTGAACTGTTTCATGACGTCACTATAACAAATCCCTTACAAACGGAGATTGAGCAAAATATTTGTTGACAATTAGTTTGACGTTTATTAGTAAAATTGTGACGTCACAAAATAGAGGACAGCGTTTTTGTATGATTTTTAAATTAAGTTTTATAAGAAATCCTTAACTTTTATTAATAATTCATATCGATATATTTTTAACCCTTATTTCATGTACTATACGAAATTAATATTGTTTGTATTTAATTTGATATGAGTCAATTACCATATTATGAAGTTTTGATTGTGGTGGAGGACCCTTGAAAGCTGTTAACCTTTCAAAGTCACCACAGTCCAAACACCATCATTGGCTAATGGCTACCATACCTATCTTATCTATGGTTACCTGTGGTAGGATAATGGGCTGACAATTTTTCTATTGCTATGAAGTTCAACTGGCCAGCTAGGTTGGTACATAATACTAATATTATAGAGGAAAGTTTGTGGTATCATAAAGGGTCTACTGAACCAATTTTGAAAATCCTTACTCCACCAGAAAGCCATATCATGTGAGAGTCATGGCTTTTTATTTCCCCGTATTCTCACGGAAACGGGAACTACGCGGGTGAAACCGCGGGGCGTCGGCTTGTATTTAAATATAAATAAAACACCCACATTTACAGTATGATCAATTAATATTTGACAGAAATCACATATATTTTATTTTCAAATACAGTGGGGACTGTACATTTTATAGCGTTATAGGGAGTGGTCGTTAAATGGAAAGAAGAAAAATGTATGAGTAAATATTTTTCGTCAGTACACAGTGATTTTCTTTTATTAGCCATGTTTATTATTTGAAAGTTTGTGAGCAACTAAGGAAATGAAAACGTATTAAGTCTATGACTGCTTATTAGTCATGGTCAACAACAGTCTACACGGGCAATCCCAGTTTTTAAACAAAAGAACGAATTTCTCAGAAAGTGTTTTTTGCATGATGCCTACAGTCGAGTTTATTACGGGCTAGGATAATAAAGCGTCAAAAGAATATAGACAGTTGCGCGGTTTTAACTAATTATGGCAACTTAAAGGGTACTTTTTATTACTTGATTGTCGTTATAGAGAGTGGGTGTAATGTATCATAATATGGAAAGCAAGCTAAACCAATCAAAGCCACGTGATTTGGACGCATTAGCGAGTTTAACGTTAAATTGAGTGAGTTTAAACTGTATGTATAATTAAGAAATGTATCAAATATTATATTGAGGTACATATGTTGTTTTCGATTGTACTTGTATTAGTAGGATCTATCCCACTGGTAAGCGAATTTTTTATAAATCTCCATACAGGCTTTCGCATCTTGCACAGAATCGTGTTCACCGTCTTGTATGATTCGTCCTAGATACTCCCTAGCCAAGGTTTGCAATGCTACTGGTTGGTTATTCCTCATCTGAAACAAATCAACATACATATAAATAAAATTAAAGTGTCTGTCTGTGATTTCAAAATAATTGTGTTATATCAAGTGCTTATAGTTATTTATATCATACAAAATCAGGTTTTTTTTTATAAATTTTTGTCTATCTGTCCGGTGATTGTTTAAAATTTATACTAATATTATAATTAGAGGTATAAAGTTTGTGAGGCTATAGGGCAATCTCTAGACTTATTGAAAATTGTTTTACCAATAGAAATATCTATATACGTCTTTAACAAGTAAAAGTTTTACATACATAGTTTTTGTTTCCGTAGGAATAAGGGAATAAAATATAGCCTACAAAATATAGCACTCGGGATAGTGTAGCTTCCAAACAGTAAAAGATTTTTTCAAATCGGTTCAGTAGTTTCGGATCCTATTCAATGCAAACTAACAAACAATAAAATCTTTCCTCTTTATATTATTAGTACCTATAGATAAACCGTTTGATCAGCCAAAAAAGTATTTCAAAAACCAAAAGTAAGCATCATTATCATATCAGCCGATGGACGTCCACTGCAGAACATATGCCTTTTCCAAACATCACGATTGTAAGCCGTCTGCATCCAGCAAATACCCGCGATTCGCTTGATGTCGTCAGTCCACCTTGTCGTCATTCCAGCACCTTGGGACCCCAACGTCCCTCGGCTCTTCGAACTATGTGCCCCGCCCATTGCCACTTCAGCTTCGCGACACGTTGAGCTATGTCGGTGACTATGGTTCGTCTGCGGATCTCCTCATTTCTGATTCGATCACGCAGAGATACTCTTGGCATAGGTCGTTCCGTCGCTAAATATGGGCCTCATAAGGCCCATAGTTGGCGACCAAGTCTCGGAACCATAGGTCGTCACTGGCAACACGCACCGTTCGAAGACTTTTGTCTTTAGGCATTGTATAATGCAATATTAAGTAAAATTATATGTGTGGATATGACCTCTGCCTCCGATTCCGGAGGGTGTGGGATCGATTCCGGTCCGGGGCATGCACCTCCAACATTTCAGTTGTGTGCATTTTAAGAAATTAAATATCACGTTCCTCAAACGGTGAAGGAAAAACATCGTGAGGAAACCTGCATACCAGAGAATTTTCTTAATTAGTCAGCATGGTGGACTAATTGGACTAACCCCTCTCATTCTGAGAGGAGACTCGAGCTCAGCAGTGAGCCGAATGTGGGTTGTGAATGATGAAGTAAAATTACTTAACTCACCAAGGGCCCGTAGGTTGCCAAGTCTCGTCGATTGCGCTCCGGATGTGATAAACCCAAGGCGTCAAGGTCAAAATGCAGAGAATGTCCGACCAAGATGGCCCCGTTGAGTATTTGTTGAACCATTATCTGGACCTTTGGGAAGTCGCTCCCATTCAACAAGTGTTGTCTCTTGATGCCGCTGACGCAGGTTCTGTAGTCAGTCACCTGTAGGGATGCCAACATTTGTTCAAATAAATGGCCTCAATAGCTCAACGGTAAGAACGGTCGGACTCATCGCCGAGGGTTGGTGGTTCGATTCCCACCCCGTTGGACTATTGTCGTGCCCACTCCTAATACAGTCTTTCCCGACTAGTTGGAGGGGAATAGGAATATTGGTCATCAATCAAAAATATGCTTAGTAGACTTAAAGAAAATATAGTATTTTATAGATTTGGCAAAAAATTGATGAAGATAATTATAAATAAAGTCCTTTGTTATCCATTTATTTAGTAAAAAAATCACATTTAATTTTAAAATCTAAAATAAGAGTGACCCATGGTTTTTCACATTTAATTTTAAAATCTAAAATAAGAGTGACCCATGGTTTTTCACATTTAATTTTAAAATCTAAAATAAGACTGACACATGGTTTTTCACATTTAATTTTAAAATCTAAAATAAAGAGTTTCACATGGTTTTTCACATTTAATTTTGAAATCTAAAATAAGAGTGTGACATGGTTTTTCACATTTAATTTTAAAATCTAAAATAAGAGTGACACATGGTTTTTCACATTTAATTTTAAAATCTAAAATAAAAGGTGTCACATGTTTTTTTAACATTTAATTTCAAGACAGACCCGAAATATATTACAAATTGTACTATAATAGTTATAGTACAATTTGTACTTTGTACTATATTTGTGTGCCTGTGCTGCAACCCTCACCTGTGCTGTCGGCTTCACGTACTCGTCTATAACGACATTTCCAATCTCGTTGACTACAGAGACCCTCGCCAGGATACTGCGGTTCCCACTCCCTACCATTTCACAATCAATTGCGTACCTCACCATCTTGATTATTTTATTTGTGTTTTATTTTTTTTTTATAAATTGCTCGCTAAAAGCTCCTTTAGCATGGGAATGATGAAATATGTGCGATCGCTTCCTTTAAATACCCCGATGTGCTATACCTAAGTACATATCAGTAGTTCCGTAGGATAAAGGATTGATTTGATTACGACAGATCTTTACAAAGAGTACCGACTATAGACAATATACATATTTTCTGCGTAATACTTTTGCGTAGGTTTAGTACCTATTAATTTGTCTGTGCTACCAGAGATTATACGTTATCGTTGCGATAAATGCCTGTATAGTTGGCGATAAAATAACTTGATGTCAATGCCACCATAGTATCGATAATTCGATGTTACTCAACTAGATTATCGTATACTTATAATTTTGTTTGTTTTATACTTTTGATATTGTTTGTTGATTTTTTTTTTATTGAGAAAGAATACAATAGGGAACTTAAGCTAACTTATCCTAATAACTATACAAATCATGCCCACGTGGAATGGTGGCAAGAATACTGGCTGTTTGTTGATTGCATTTTTTAACCGACTTCAAAGAAAGGAGGAGGTTATTAATTCGTTTTTTCACTTTTTAGTTTAAGAAGTTTTTAGTTTAGAATTTAAGTTACATTTTTGTGATTTTTAAGTCGGTTGTATTTTTTTTATTATGAACTCACTCACGAACGCCGTGTATGGACGATGTCACGTTGACAGCGTAAACAATCGAAACGAACGAAATCGATACCTATCGACTATTTAATCGTGTAGAGTATCGCTATATACATGCGTAAGTAGGTACGCGTCTATAAGATAAGATAAAGTGCACAATGCAGTCATTGATAACATATAAATTTTATCTCTCATTTATTTTTTTATATATATTTTTTATTTTTTACAATTTTAATAAACAAAATAATGATAAAAAATTAAAAATCTGCTCCTCCACTTGACTTGACAGTCAGGATACCAGATCTAATTAAGTCAGGGATTTTTCAATAACCTTATGTTTTTCAATTACCATTTACCACGTCTAAATTCCTACTACCGCAGCGCATCTATATTTCTACTACCCGGGGAAATCCCTAAACATGGCTCCAAAAAACCTTTTACGATATTTGATATCCATGAGATGTGTGATTAGGGTGGACATGGTTTTAGTGAAAATAAAGACAGTATATTTAATTATCAAAAATGTTTCAAAATGTTTCAAAATGGATTTCTTTTTTTATTATTTTAGACACATAAAACACATTTTTTCATTGTGACCGAGACGTTTACCATATCTTAGTGGAATGTGTCCGAAACGAAGTACAGTTTAAAGAGTTTGCTGTGATAAATGTTGTTTTAGGAACCCTTGCTGGCAGGGGTTCCTAAAACAACAAACGCAAGATTTTTGTACAAAATAGTAAAAGATAATTTACATAATCATCATCATCATCATCATATCAGCCAATGGACGTCCACTGCAGGACATAGGCCTTTTGTAAGGACTTCCAAACATCACGATACTGAGCCACCTGCATCCAGCGAATCCCTGCGACTCGCTTGATGTCGTCAGTCCACCTGGTGGGGGGTCGGCCAACACTGCGCTTACTAGTGCGGGGTCGCCTTTCCAGCACTTTGGGACCCCAACGTCCATCGGCTCTTCGAACTATGTGCCCCGCCCATTGCCACTTCAGCTTCGCAACTCGTTGAGCTATGTCGGTGACTTTGGTTCTTCTGCGGATCTCCTCATTTCTGATTCGATCACGCAAAGATACCTTAGTACCATGCTCAATGACCTCAGCAGCGTTTCTCAACAGGTGGGCCTGAAAATGAACATGGGCAAAACAAAAATAATGTGTAATGCTCATATATCGCTCCACCCAGTTATAGTTGAGAACGCTGCACTCGAAATTGTAGACGAATACGTATACCTAGGACATATGATCCAGTTAGGTAGGTCCAATTTCGAGAAAGAGGTGAACCGTCGAACCCAACTCGGCTGGGCTGCATTCGGGAAACTTCGCGACATCTTTTCGTCCGAAATTCCTCAGTGCCTGAAGACAAAAGTCTTCGAACAGTGCGTGTTGCCAGTGATGACCTATGGTTCCGAGACTTGGTCGCTAACTATGGGCCTCATAAGAAGGCTCAGAGTCACACAGCGGGCGATGGAACGAGCTATGTTAGGATTTACATAATAGGTAATGTTAATTAGTCTTAAGATAGTTTTAATTAAAGAACAACGTTTTACCTTAGGTTAGGTTTTACATTACGAGAACTACATAGTCACTTTAGTGAGTAACTCTTTAAAAGAGAATAAAAAAAATAAATAACCGTTGAGGAGTTCCAGTAAATGTCCTTCGTCTTCATCATCAGACCTCATAACCTATGTACGTGGGAATATCTCATCAACAGGAATCGATCAAGCCCAATCACAAGGTAGCTACTGTAAATCATTCAGGAGTTCCAACACCTGTCCTTCGGCTCCATCATCAGATCGACTCCAGACCTTCATCCAGTTGTAGTGCTTTAAAGTGGTTAATGGAAAAAATATAAAACGCTATAGTTGCCCTTACGATTTTAGAAAGTCCTCCTCGATTTGTTCAGGATCCCATCATTAGATACCACCTCAGGACCGTTTCAAACAAAAAAATAATTATTGAAATCGGTCCCGGTGTCTTAAAGTAATGAGGTAACATACATACAAATAAAAAAAAACATACAGTCGAATTGAGAACCTCCTCCTTTTTCCACCGATATCAAAAAATATCAATACTAAAATAAATAACATTCTTTTTCAGTGTGCAAGTGGCATCAACATGTCGGTAGGCGGCCGGCAGCGCAAGGAGGTCGGCATCACCGCATACAAGAAGCCCGGCCCGCCCACTCCCAGCAAGCAGGCCGGACGCCTCTCCGCCACGGTACTAAAGCGTTTCTCGGTTTCTTTACACTCAATCGAGCAGAGGCGGATTATCAGTAAGGCAAACTAGGCACGTGCCTAGGGGCGCGCGAGCCCAGAATTTTTGAATAAATAAAGAAAATGACATATCGACGATTAAGAACTAAATGCTGATCTATAATCTAAATCTTTAATGATATATTCATAACGCACCATCATCTCTCAAGACCTATTTCCCAGAGCAGGGAGGAATCATGAATTTCGATGTTAGTTCTGTCGTCCCTCTTGATTTCTTCACAGTAATAACGTCATATTTCATTCGAGCATTATTTTCGATTGGTCCTGATCTACTAAAGGGTTTGATGATACAATGTCATCGTAATTGCAAGAACAACTAGATAAAATTTATAGTATTTTGATGGCCCTTTATGGCCGGTACAGGGGCGCCGATAAAGTGATTGCCTAGGGCGTTCTGGACCTTTAATCCGCCACTGCAATCGAGTGTATACTACAGCCCTACTCGATGTGCACTGCCCCCCTAGCCACGTGGCACGTCGATTCTCTTTCTACGATCGCTAACGCTTCGACAACTAGAAAGTATGGGAATGACATATCTTGATCACGTGACCTGTCGATGGCAAATGTCATTCCCATACATCTTACTAGCTTTCGAAGCGTTAGCGATCGTAGAAAGAGAATGGACGTGTCGCTTGACTAGGCGGGCTGTTTAAATCGATCTCCTATTAAAAAGTGATAGCACAATCAGCGACCAAAAAACGTCACCACTCAATGAGTGCCAAACACAACTTCTTGGCACTCAATTCAAGTAGTCGCATTTGCAAATTAAACCTTTAACTCAATCCTTAAGTTTGAATTTGCTCTGAAATTGGGATTTTATTGAATAATGAATAATAAAATATTTAAAGGCTTGTAGGTATAATTTTCTTTACCAATAATTCTAAAACTGTCAAAGAAAAATTGGCCAGTTTTTATAAGTGACTAGCGGACCCGGTCAAGCTTCGCTTTGACTTATGTGCAATTCTTCCTTACCTCTAGCCTACCCCTACCCTACCCCTTGACTCTTAAACGTTTGTATGGGAAATAGAAAAGGGTCGTTTTTATGGTTTTCCCGGCAATAAATCAAATTTTTCTCACCTTTTAAACCTTCCCTATACCTCCACAAACATTTCAAGACCAAGATAAGATAAATCCGTTCAGCCGTTCTCGAGTTTTAGCGAGATTAACGAACAGCAATTAATTTTTATATATATATAGATATTTTCTACATGATTGTGCGTCCTTTTATTATAAGAGGTTTCTAGGACCACTGCCTTCTGTATCCGACCCTTGATCCAACAGTTAAGCAAAAGCTTTATGGTGTATTGACTGAAATGACTATCAGAACAACTTAATTGAATCCAGCCTTCAAGGTTTTTGACCAATCAGAACGTGTGTGTTGGGTTTTGTTTGCAAACAAAATTAAAAACTAATAATTATAATTGGATTTTTTAATTCGATACAAAAAAAAACATTATAAATAGAAAAATACAGTTGTATGTACCAGCATTTATGGTTGCAATAGTTAGTCATAAATAATAACTGTGTTGTAACAGTTGTAAAAACTTGGATGTATAATAAATATATATATCAGAACGACTATTTATTTTGTTAAATTTTTTATTATGTTAAAAAATAATGGTAAAAGAAAAAACACAACTATTATTATTAGCATCATAATTTTCATACATTCAATTATTACTGACGGACTCTCTCTCTGTCTCTGAGAACTGTACTCATAATGAACTTCGTTCATTACATAATGCCCCCTTCTACCAGTATTCAATGCATTGTGATTGTTTTCCTTTGTCAGGACTCTGAACTGCGCGAGTCCCTGCGCATCGAGGCCGACCCCGGCGCGCGCAAGACTAGCACTCCCTCCCGGATTCGCTCGCTCTTCCGCGCCGCCAAAAACGATACCACTGAAGTAAGTACCGGCAAAAAAGGAGAAATAATGGGGATGATGACTAGGTTTGAATATATTGATTTTTATGATACATTCGGGTAAATAAGGTCAATGTTAACTAATTTATACATAAAAAGCAAACATTGCCTGGATATTTGCAAAATAAATAAGATTATAAAATTTCAAATTCTATTAAATTTTTTTTTATCGTAATTAGATGAAAATTCATACAGTTTTAGCTTCCTTACATTAAATGTGACATTTATCAATAATTGAACTATAAACATAAACGCACAAATAACAAAGATATTAGTGATTTTGTTTGAACGCCCATACAAACTTAACGATCAGCGAGCCAACGACGTCACTAAATCGTGCCATTTTGTATGGGGCGTTTTTCAGAGATCCGCGGCAGCGCTGCAAATCTGACCCTTTAAATCCCTGTAGCTCCAAAAGTAATGATCGCAGATACCCTGTTGCTTTTACAAAATTGCTTTTCTATAAGCATACTCTTAATTTACATATAATTTAAAAAAACCGTCATCATCCCTATTATATTTACTTAAATAATCATAAGCCCAGTCAGTCAGCAGCCAGTTTAAATATATTGATTTTTATGATACATTCGGGTCATTGTTAACTAATTTATACATAAAAAGCAAAGATTGGCAGGATATTTGCAAAAACAAAATGGCGGCGGAGTTGTTCCAGTCATATGACTCAGAAGCCTCAATAGCTCAACGGTAAGAGCGGTCGGACTCATCACCGAGGGGGTGGGGGTTCGATCCACGCCTTGTTGGTCTATTGTCGTACCCACTCCTACACAGTCTTTCCCGACTAGTTGGAGGGGAATGGGAATATTGGTAGCGGTATTACCGGTTGCGCCGCTATTTGTTGTAATTTGTCTATTTCTCTTGACGCGATATGTCATTGGACACATGTGAGCCCTACTGATGAGAACCACTGTATAATGAGAATGTGAGCTTTTCAATTTCAATAGTTCATTTACCAAAAGATCCAAGATTCTCAAATAAGAGTCTAATCGACTATTTTTTTCGGTATTCGATTATGATTCAGATGCTATTAATAAAATGAAAATTTTTGATTATTTGCAGGGAACCCCACGCAGAAGACTAAGCAATATATTCAGGAAGAAATAATCTGAAGCCTGCACCCACCACGCCGCCTAATAATTTGCATTTAAATTTCGAATAAATTTTATTAATTTATTACAATTAAAACAGGTTTATTGATTTAGTTTTATTCCATTGTTTTGCAGGTCACTTTGTTCACGTGATCTTTCCCGCACTTACAATACAAACACTTTAGCGTACGTTTTCATATAAGAGGATACGCGGCACACGCCTTGGTCGTCCTATTGCTAAAGCGTTAGCTTTAGCGTTCTATATTCTGTGGGTTATATGCATTTGAGCCGTGATAGCCCAATGGATAGACTCTGCCTCCGATTCCGGAAAGTGTGGGTTCAAATCCGGTCCGGGGCATGCACCTCCAACTTTTCAGTGGTGTGCATTTTAAGAAATTAAATATCACGTGTCTCAAACGGTGAAGGAAAACATTGTGAGGAAACCTGCATACCAGAGAATTTTCTTAATTCTCTGTGTGTGAAGTCTGCCAATCTGCATTGGGCCAGTGTGGTAGACTATAGGCCTAACTCCTCTCATTCTGAGATGAGACTCGAGCTCAGCAGTGAGCTGAATATGGGTTGATAATGATGATGATGCATTTGGGATGAGAGGATGTTTGTACAAGCCAATGTCGCCAATTATCCCCAAAACGATTAGTTCGATTTTGTTGCAGTTTTCAGTGATAGGTTCAAGTCTGATTGGTGTGTAATCTGAAAACTCACCAGTGGTTCTTACACGTGACCAAGTGAAGAGGAATATGAAAAATATCGTCCAATAACGGCATAGTTCTAGTACCATCTCTTTCATCCCAATTCAATGAAGTACCACGTGAAGCCACTGGAATGTCTCTCAAAAAGTTCTAAGTGACTACAATCTTACCTGATAGTAAGTGATGATGCAATCTTAGGTGGAAGCGGGCTAAATTGTGCTAGAAGGAGGATGAAAGTCCACAACCCCTTTCGGTTCCTACACGACATCGTATCGGAACGCTAAATCGCTTGGCGGTACGTCTTTGTCGGTAGGGTAACTAGCCACGGCCAAAGCCTCCCAGCTAGACCTGGACCAATTAAGAAATCCTCGATCGACACAGCCGGGGATCGAATCCAGGACCTCCGTCTTGTAAGTCAACTGCGCTGCGCCACGGAGAACGTAAAATTATTCAGATAGATAGAGCCTACCGTTGTCTGCAGATTTTATAAATTTCCATGCATGCTCTAGCGTCTTCCAGGGAGTCGTGTCCGCCGATCTGTATGATTTGCCCCAGGTATTTCCATGCCAAGGACTTAAGAGATACGGGTTGATTGTTTCTCATCTAAAAAAATTAAATACATATATAACTTTAATAGTAGTAGAGTAGATTTCATGTCTCTATGGCGGTTTTTGATATAGGAACCAATTGTTGCTATATAAAGCTAAAGAGTTTGTCTGTTTGCTTGTACGCGCTAATCTCAGGAACTACTGGTGCGATTTGAAAAATTCTAGATAGCCTTTTTATTGAGGAAAATTATAGGGTATATATTATCCCCATACTCCTACGGGAACCACGCATGTGAAACCGTGAGGCGTCAGCTAGTGTTTTATACAAACAATATCATTATATTATAGAGCCACACTTCATCCACCCTAAAATTGCTACAAGCTGGAACAGCACTTAGAATGTCTCTCAAAAAATTCTAAGAGTTTTTTTATTCTTTACAAGTTAGCCCTTGAGTACAATCTCACCTGATACCTAGTAAGTGATGATGCAATATTAGATGGAAGCGGGCTAAATTGTGTTTGGAGGAGGATGAAAGTTGCCACACCCGACACAGCCCTTTTGAAATAAAAAAAAAATCCGAGCAGATTGAATTTTACAGTAGTACCAGTACTGTCTACTATACTACAAGCCTTTCTTGATGATTTACTAACAAACAAATTAAAAACCAGGGTATAAATCGCTAGTCATTTAACAACTTATAATAATTTTATTTAACTTGATCTTAAATTTATGAAAATAAATTTGATTAATAAGTTTAGAACAATTAGATATGGTTAATATATTTTATAGAACATTTTAGAAATAAACCATACATAATTTAAAATGAAAAGTTATGAAATGACACGCGTTTTCTACCTTCATTTCTAATTTCTTTGTTAGTAATCTCTTATCAAAGAAAGGTTGTAGTATAGGCATCTTATTATATATAAATTATGTGTGACGTTGTTTGTCCTTGATAGACTCCATATACTACTTAACTAATTTTAATCTTTGCACACTATGTGCATATTGATCCAGCTTGAAAGATAGGATAGGGTAGTAGGGAAGAAGTGCTTTAAGCGAAGTTTGACTGGGTCCGCTAGTTGTTTTAGAATTTTAGCACTATCAAAGTAACAAAACTTTGACACTTAACAACAATAACCAAGTTAGCAATGTTTGTAAAGCTCAAATAAATTATAATTAACTTTTTTATTAATTTACAACTCACCAAAGAGTCGCAGGTTGCCAAATCTCGCAATCTGTGCTCTGGATAGTGTAAATTTAAGACGTCAAGGTCAAATTTCAAAGAATGTCCAACTAAAATTTTCTCTTGGAGTATGGATATGACCTTCTTCCGTACCGTAAAAAAGTCTATACCATTTACTAAGTCTTCTGGTGTGATTCCGCTGTAGGGGGTCCTGTAGTCGGTCACGGGTTCTATAGGTTGCACATACTCGTCTAAAACGACATCACCAAACCAGTCAACTATCGAGACCCTCGCTAGTATACTTTGGCACCCACGATATCCACTCCCCACCATTTCACAATCGATTGCGTAGTAGCAATATTCCATTTCTTTTTAAATTAATTATGTTGTTTTTTTTTTATAAAACTTTAATCAAGTTGCACACACACAAAGTCTAAAATCCGAAATTCTTTTTTTTCCAAATGAGAATGATGATGATGTATGATTTGTTTTGTCGTCTTGAGTCTCTCAGGTCGACGGACTCGACGGTCGTTCGCTTGACCGCTTAACGCTTTCTCTCCTCACCAGTCACCCTAACCGTAACCACAGGGCAAAGAAAATAGAAATACAAATATTCTTAAAGTCCTACGGACGGACAATGGACATGTTTATTGTTTTTAATAGGCCGTACAGACATGAGACAGGTACAGACTACTTTAGTATTTTAGTCAACTACGTACAATTTTTCGGCGGTAAATCCAAAAATTGTTCGTACTCGACTAAAATACTAGAATAGTCCGAACTAGGCTTAAAAGATGCTTGTAGAACGGAAAGTACCGACCATAGATATTTTTTCTTTTTATAGTCGCGTCCAGAATGAAGTTGACCAAGCCTTAGACTAATTATAAAAGGACTAGTTTCGCACCAAATTCAATAGGTTGACCGGTGAAAGCTTACCACAGCTGGCGCCATCAGCGCTGCCTAAGTATGTTATTGTCTGTGGCGTTTTATAGCGGAAAATTTAAAAGAGGTGGCGCAATTTCAAAATGAATTCAATTTCTATGTTTTGCCTTTACAATCTGTATGCGGATTTATATACGCGTGAAGTATTCTTTGATTCGCGTATTCATGTACGACATATTATTCATTTAGATACTGGTCGACTACCTACAGACGAATATGCACCAATACCTTTAGTCCGATGATAACTTTATGAAATCTCGGAAATTAACTGCGGGCGTCATAAATTACTATAAAATCATTACGTGTGAGGCGACGGTACGCCGGAGAGAGATGCGTGGGATGAGTTAGAAAACCCACGATCTCGGGGTATCCGGACTGATTCACTCAGGTCACGGTTACACCCTCCCGAACGGCCCTCTATGCCGAGGTCCGAGTTTCATAGGAGATGCCCTTAGAGTGTCGTTCCGTCCTCTATCTTTATTTCAGCCTTCGGGTCTCATCAGGAAATGCATCCGCGATCGCCCAAACCCCCCGGTGACGTCGTAGTGGTCCCACATGGAGCCATCAGCACTTACTCAACAGTTCAACACGAAAAAAAAACGCGTGGGGTGCGGTCTTTCGTGCACAAATTACCCGGCCGAATTATCCGCTGAACTACTCGGCCAAGATCTAAATTGGTTGGATTTGATTGAAGACGTAGATATTCCCACGATAGGTTTCCCGAGATTTGCGAAAACTGATGATTTTGATGCTAAGAATGTTTGTTACTCTTTCACGCCTCAACTGCTGAACCAAATTAGCTGAAATTTGGTGTTAATATATATTTTAGCATGAATTAACACATAGGCTACTTTTTATCCCGGAAAAAATCTATGGTTCCCGAACGATTTGTGAAAAACTAAATTCCACGCGGACGTCCGCTAGTCTCACATAAAAAATACCACTTGAGGTCATCCAATAGTCCTCACATGATATACTTACTTAATATCCTATTAATATGTGCTTACGCCACTGTTTACTAGTGTGCTCACTCACTATTTTATATAGTAAAAAAAAAGAGACAAGATCACAGTGTAAGTTCGAGTCGTGAGCTGTTAAAAGACTGATTCTATAGTCTATACTAAAATTGTAAAGATTAAAGATTTGATTGTTTGTTTGTTTGCATTGTTGTTGACACAACCGAGTTGAAAAACTATTTCACTGTTGGGAAGCTACACTATCCCCAAGTGCTACAGGCTATATTTTTTCACGTATTTCTACGAGTTCGGGAACTGGTGAAACCGCGTGGCATCTGCTAGTGATGAAATAAAACTCATTATTCCTTCTTGGATGGCCTGGGACCTGTACACATTTATAATAGAGCAAGTTTTTGAAAATCGTAATAAAAGCAAACAAAATTTGTTTCAACTTATTTATTTATAGAAGTACACCACAAAACCACTATAGCACCAAACATTACTTACAAAATGTACAAAATTGTGCCTGTTAATATATTATCTATTAGCATTTATTCAGTTATACGCAAATCTAAGTTTATCATAGGTAAATAGTGTCCAGTTGAAAAGGCAGATGTAATATTACTGCGATAAACCTGATAGATTCCTAAACTACGATATCGCCATATGCAAGCATTTCATCGGCGTCTCCAAGCGGTCATATTATTAATTTCAACTAGTACCTACCTAGTAAACTCTGGCAAAGGAAAGTGTGATCTGAAAAACACGGCAAATTAAAAAAAACCTACATGTGACCATCATAAAACTATACCTAATTTCTTTCTTATAAAGGTTTTAGTATCCGCCCTTTTGTTATCTGGCGCCCCTGTTGTCGTGCCTAGTTTGCCTTAGGTCATCTACGTCTTGGAAGCTCCAAATAGCCTGGAATGCTGGATTTTAACCCATTTGGGACGCCGCGCCGCCGTTTGAAATAGTATACATTTTATGAATTATGACTTTCACGTGAGTGAAAAGCACGGAGCGATTGACGCGCGACTCGAATTTTATGAAGTGAGCGCCAAAACCATTTTTACCTAATTGCAAGTAAATTAAACAACATAACGAAAAACAAAATGGCCATGTTCAAGATATATACCTAATTTTCTATACAAAACAATATAATATTTAACAAAATAAGTTTGCTTTTCCTGGGATTGAAAGCAAAATGTGAGCAAAATATGTAATTTTCAAAAAAATAAACTATCCAGAAAAGTTTTACAAATTGTGTATTTTGTATAGTCATAACGAACCTAACACTTTGAAATATCATTTGCCCAAATATCAGGCTCCTAACTTTTCCAGCATCTGAGATCCAGAACCATTTGTAACCACCAAATTACATATTGCACACTCTTAACATGTTTTGGAATGCATTCACGTAGAGTTGGACGACACGTAGGCCCGTATGAATAAACGTTACTGAGGGCCTAGTGGCAGTTTGATACTGATACTATCACGTTAACGTAAACGCGAATTTCTAAGGAATTGAAACAGCGCCATCTAGTGGCACTACTGCACAACTGTTTCTATTCCATATAAATTTGCGTTTACGTCAACGCGATAGTAACAGTATGAAAACTCCCACTGGGCACACTGAACTCAATAACTCGATATTGAGGACCGTTTATTAATTCGGGCCGTAGACAATTACGTTAGGCTCTTCACTCGGCTACTACACGTTTTTTTTTAAGTTGTGTTTTTAAGTTTAACTTAAGTTTTTAAGTTGTGTAAGTTTGAGCTTTATAATGTTAGATGTATCATCAATTTGAGTCATTAGTTTAAATAGATATACAACAACTTTAAATATCGAGGTAAATATTTGTGCTTTCACTTAGATTTGCGTACAACAAAAGTATGCAATTATCTCATTCTATATATAGGGCCATCTACGAACTAAATAGTTTGAATAAAATTGTGATTACAGCGTAATTGAGTATTTAAGATTTAATGTTGAGTTTTTGCAGCGAAAACTACAACACCTTCGACCATGGTGAGCAAACTTGCGTCCTACGTGCAGGCAGGTATAGTTGGATGCCATCTTTTTGACGTTTATAACATCGTGCAATAAGTTGCACAATACACGATTTTAGGTGTCTCCGGTTACGTGGCGCCGCGGCAGGGCAATACACCGCGTATGATCAAATGCATATTTTTGTATGATATTATTATGTCTATTGCATTTTTCGCAGATATCCGAAGGTGAAGAAAGATTCGGATCACTATCCGTTGCTTTTTGAAATGAAATGAAATTTTATTTGCCTAATACACGTATACAAATGGTGTTTTACAAGTTTTGGAGGATCTCTAACGGATTTTTAGCTTATTAATGTTCTATTGAGACATTTTTCATAATTTATAAAACTCACCAAACATAAACGTTATCTATGTTACCTAGTGTCAAACTGTATACATAAACAAAAGAAAAACCGCGTGTAAACATATCCTCAACTATCGTTTCAAGGTCTCTCGTCCAGACACCGATTGAATAAGAAAGTTAGGGATCTTGACACTAAATATTATCATTACATGAAACTAAATATAAACATAATTATATTAATTGTAGGTATATTGATTATTATTATTGTCGAAATATCTTTTTTCAGCAGACTCAAAAGTGATTACAAAAATAAGAAAACTAATTTCGAAAAAAGGTATGTTTCAGAACATTTGTCAGGACAACTTAATTAACAAATCAAACTGTAACCAAAATAAGACCCTAGAATGGCAGAGAATGACCTTGAGTGAAGTCACGCACTTGTGAACGTTGTGTGTAGGGTTAAAGGCGCCTTTGACTGTTATACAAATTCTCCCCTTTAGCCACTCAAGTCACTCTCCCCGCCTATCCCAAGAAACCCATAAAGAATTACACATAAAGAGATGTGGACGGCTCGAACGCCACGAACACACTGAAGTCGTTGCAACGCGGCGATAACACTTTCTAAACTACAGTACATAAAGGTGATCAGGCCCATCGCATTTTTTTTATTTGTCAGAATGTCAGCCATAGCCCATAGGACGCAAAGTTGCTCAATATTTTAAGAATATTACCACGGAAGAACATAATTTCATTCTCGTTTATAAGTTATATTACAGTTAGAGAATGCATCCAACGATATTTTTTTTTGTATAAATTACATTACATTACATACATAAATATTTTGTGTCTGTACATATATTTCTGTGGCTAACATCTTGGATTTGCTATTGGAACGAAGGCCAGCACAACCAGACATACCGCATTTTATAAATGCTGAAAATTTGTCAGTACTTTCTCACTCCTTTCATAGGTATAGTATAGGTAAAAAAAAACTATCTTTGACATATAATGCTAGTTGACATATACATCATCTTTTTTACATAAAAATTGAACCGACTTCAAAGATGTATTTCAGTTATTTTGATTATAACCGATTTTCATGAAAATGAAATGAGACCAATCTGAAGAAAAAAAATCAAAATTGTCAATTCTCCTTTTTTTGAAGTCGGTTGAAAATTAAGATTCTATGTAACAATTAATGTCATCCAGTGCTTACTGGTGGATATCTTATAGTAGGTAGATGATATTTTGTCAATTGATTTGATGTTTACTGGTTATAATAAACAGTGAATAGGCCAGCAGGTTGGTGGTCACAGAACGGCACTTTGTAGAACGTATTCTTGCATGTTCTGTGAAGTGTTGTATAAAAAGTTTGAATAAAATGAGATAAGTCTGGCTATAGCAGGCGCTTATTCCAAATAAAGATAGATATTAAATGCTTTTATTATATATGGTGCGTTCATCCTACGTAACTGACACCTTATTGAGAAATCCCGACTCAAAATAATTTGAATCTTACTAAGATGCACAGTATTTTCAGTTGGGAACTTTACAGTTCGTTTCATGTAGGATGGTGCAGATGACAGTTCGTTTCACTGTTGAAAGTTTGCCGCGATTCACAATAATAGTACGTATTATGAACCTCACACAGGCGACTGTCACTGTACCGATGCTATCTGAAAAACACTTTAGTATCGTCAATCTTAATCATATTGAGAACAATAATTAATAATTAATTATAAATAAATAATAACTCCAACAATCCATAATCTAAGAATAATATCAATAGCTGTTAGTAGACTTTATATTTTAATGCTTCAACTATTTTTTGATTTCTTCTAAAATAAGTGTTTTCTTAAATCGAAACCTTGAGAATTTGGTTTCCATTAATTATAAGTTTCGGCAGTATATATATTATGTACATTATTTTAACTTAGCATTTCAATACCAGTGTGTAAATTGTTAACAATTAGTGCATAATTAACTATTCCAAGTAAAAATAAAAAAAATAATAATCAATAAATAAAATGTGTCATTTGGCGAAACAACATTACGATTAATGTGTAAACTCTACATTCTCGCCGAGGAATCTTGGGACAGAGTGTAAAACTGGCATTATATTTTACTTTATAGCCCAATCAGAAAATAAAAAAATGTTGCAGAAAAAAATAGAACTAATTTCTTCTACTAGCAAACCATGTGTTTCAATCAAAGAGTGCAACGCTATCCGACAAAGTGCTTTCTATTTCTGTAGGTTTATAATACACACTTACAAAGAATCTAAAATATGGCTCTCTCTGTCTGTCTGAGGAAAGAGGAATTTACAATTCCGCCGCTTTTGCTCGGCATTTGTCTTTCCCTTGGTTCGATATATGTCGTGTCGTCATCATAAGTATACTGGTCAGGTCTATTTTTTGACCTGTCAATGTTTAGAGAATTGCAATGTACTCCCCAGTGCCCTGTATACTAACTAGCACATCATCTAAAAAATCTGGTTTAGGTACTTACAAAAAATAGGTGTGGAAATATCTAAACTGACAGGATTTAAAATATAGCTATCCTTTTCACAATCTTCCATGTGGAAAGGGATAGAAAGATGAGACAATGTATTAAGCACAATAATTACGTACAACCAAATTAACACTGTTATAATAACAATCTTAGACTCTACATACCAAAACCGTTTATTCCAAACTTTACTTGCCATAATTTACTTACCTTTGATGTACAAATACTATTTTAATACAAGTATCTACAATAAACAAGATCCATTTAATAGTGCTGATTAAGTTGAACACAATATATCTCTAAATTGACAATTAAAAGTAATACAGTACTTTTTTAATAGACAAATTTGGAAAGGTCAATTAAAGTTACAGTATAACCAACCACAAATGGTTATAACTAGGGTTGCGAACATTGTATTTTTAAATCGAAGCTGTAAAAAAATATAGTATCAAAAAACAGTGTAAAAATGTAGTACACTTAAAGAAAATATACTTAGTATATTTTTGGATAATTAAAATACAATGATAATTTATTTATATTTGTTGCCTATTTATTTTTACGAGTATATTAAAACTATTCTTGCACTTTTCAAGATTATTTTTTACTAAAATAAGAGTGTCACATGGATTTTCACGTTTATAATTTTAAAATTAATGAAAGCAAAAGTACATTTTTTTAAAGTTTGGAACACGATAAGATATACATTATACATACTCGGATACGCTACTAACTACTATATATTTCTTCAACAGTGTAATATAGTACTCAGACACAAAATGAATGAAAAAATATGTATTTGTTGGCAACCCTAGTTATAACTGTTACCTAGTGATTGTGCTTAGACATATTATTGGTAATAACCATCGATCTCCTATTAAAGTGGATGCACATTAGCGACAAAAAAACGTTCCTACTCAATGAGTGCCAAACACAACTCCTTGGCACTCAATTCAGGTAGTCTCATATGCAAATTCAACCTTAAACTCATTCCTTAAGGTTGAATTTGCTCTAAATTTGGGATTAAATTGAATATTGGATTACATTCAAAGGTTTTTAGGTATAATTTTCTTTACCAATAATAAAACTGTCAAAGCAAAATTGACCAGTTTTTAAGTGAAATTTTCTACATGATTGTGCGTCCTTTTATTATAAGAGGTCAATGGTAATAACAGAATAATTTAGAACCAATTAGTCTAGTTTTACTCATAACAAATAATGTATATATTTTATGTATTTATTGAATTATAGCATAGCATTATTATAATACGTAATGTCACATTGTGCAATATTAATAAACGAAATGAAATTTAAATTGTGATTAGAATGGCAGTCAAATTGTACGTACCTATTAATAATATCATATTATGTAATTTAGTATTTTCGTTATAATATTACAAGTACATTTTTCACTTAGGTGTAAATTAAGAAATATTACAGATTTATTAAATTAATTATCTAAATGTTGCTACGAAGCACTGTACAAATATGTATCTAATGTCATTGTTGCCTACATCTATAACAATTTATTACTATGTACACACAACTAAAATAACACTAAAACTGGGCCCCGATTCCGTTTGGCATCAGAGTCATTACTATAGTCAAAGGTTTTTTACACAATTCAATTACACAAAAAGGTATTTTTACGGAGCGCTTTAACCGACGAATACGATTACAACTATTTAACATCGATAGTATAGAGACAGTTTTTATAACCGCATTAGATCGTTGATCATATACTTTCACAGAAAAGTAACGTCTAGTGAGGCAGGTCCTATACAATAATTGGTCTGAGCACGTACCTTGACATCCGCAAATACATTTTTTTTCCTAATTTGTATTACAAGATTTAACAATAACTACAATTACGTAAATTAATATCATAATAGACTAATAATCAACATTAACCTATAAAAAATTAAAAAAAAAATTCGTAAAATTTTTTCCATATAACCAGTCCTCGAGTGATAATTTTTATCAAATAATTTGCCCTACTTTAAGCAATAAACTCTCAAATGCAACAAACAAATTAAAATAAAATAAGAACCACATGTGATCTCTGCAATTTTCTCGCTAAACTCAAATCGCGTACTTTCAATTACTCATTTAATTTACCGAGAAACTACGGTGGACGCGTCTAATTTTTTTGTAATAATTGTATTTGCGCAGGCATTTCATTTTGGTTCAACTATTTTGCCGGGGTCTGTGTGACGTCACACATACACATCTTAAAAACGAACAGATCTGATGTTATACTTTGCAGTAGCGCCCGGATGCCATCGAGTATCGGGACCCAAGAATGAGTCATGTCCCACAACGGTCAGTAACAAAAACAATTTGTCGAGCTATCTAAGCATTTAGATTTCACAAATTTGTGCGAGCGGCAGACGCCAGCGCGGCGTTCGAAGCCATTGTATAAAATTCCCTCCTCGTCGAGGATGAGTAATTTAAAGCTAGAGGCAGGCGTGCGGGTTGTGTGAGCACCAGCGCGGCCACAGCGGCGCTGCGTGGATTCCTTTGGCCAACAACCGCGTCCGCTGCGTGTCCAGTCGCAAGTAAACGTCCGCCGTGGCTCCCTCCGAGCGGTCGGACCACAGCCGCTCTGCCAGCGCGGCGGTTCGCGGCCATACACGTGCGTCCAGTCCACCTGACCCCAGCTGCTCCGTCCACTGACACGCCGCCCCCCCGTCTATCCGCCACGGCTCCACGCCCGCCGTCAGCCCCGGCATCTCCTCTATCCAAGGCCGATGTTCGTAGATCTGCTGCCACGAGCGGTACGGCCCGCAGTGGCCGTCCGAGCTGTCGCGCCACGAACCGAAACCGCAGTCCAAATACCACGCATCTACATGCGACAGAATTGAACGATATCCAGCGTCTAACACCGCACGGGATTCCGGCCACCGCGAGGAACCCCATATCTGCACTCCGAAGTGTTTCTTGTCGAGACGCTCGAGGTACGGCGTGTGCGTGAGGCGAGACGACCAAAGCAGCGTCAACTCTGGAAGCTTCCCGCCGTTGGCGCGTTCCAGCGCTCGCATCGCGCGCTTCGTGAAGTCGAACCACAGCTCCATGGGGTCCGTATCGTTGAAATGTTGCGCCCAACAGCGTTCCGACACCTCGTCGCCGCCCAGGTGAAATATGTCATCGACTCCCGTCAGCTGAATGATCTCCGCGTACACGCGTTCGAGAATAGCGTACACGTTAGGGTTTCGCGGGTTGAGCTGACCACACGGAGGCTCGCCGCAGTATGTACTCCAGGGCTCCACCTCCACGCAGTGCGCCAGATGACCCAGACCGGCGACCGGTCCCCAGGTCCACGCCCTGCCGACGTGTGCGGGCGCATCTACTTCGATGAGGACCCGGATTCCCCGTAACCTGGCCCTCCGCACTACAGTCCTGACGTCATCGGTGGTGTAAACGGCGCCGGGCCCGTACGCGCCGTGCTGCGCCAACTGCGGCGCACTGTTCAGTCGCAAGGGAAACGATTGTGAATCACTGACGTGCCAATGAAACGTGTTCAGCTTACACGCTCCCATCGCGTCGATCGTCCGCAGTATGTCACTCACGGGAAAGAAGTTTCGTGCGGTGTCCAACAATAGTCCCCGATATCTGAACCGCGGTCCGTCCTCCACGGTCGCCGCTTCGAGGATCAGAAGCGACGCAGCGTAAGGGTCGAGCCAGACGAGTTGCGACAGAGTCTCGAAGCCGTGCCGCGCGCCGACGAACGATCGTGCGGCGAGGTCGACCACCAGCGTGTGGGCGACAGGGCGGAGCGTCAGTTTGTAAGTTTCGTCGGTGTCCTGTCGCATCCGCGGATCTGCCGTGCCGTTGACGTTGACTCGCACGACGACGTCGCGAGGGGTTCCCGAACTCGACCGTCGGCCGTCCAAGCCTGCATTTCTTTCGAGGGCCTTCAAGTCTTCGACCATCAAATTGAAGGCGTCCGCGAGATGGTCCTTGATTTCTCGCGAAGGGGATGCCACCACTTGCAACGAGAAGCCGTGGGCGCTGACGTGCGCGGCGGCGGTGGCCAGGCTGACGGGGCCGGTGGGCTGCGGCCACAGCTGGGTGGAGGCGCACAGCATGTTGCAAGTCGGCAGCGACTGGAGCACCGGCGTCTCCGTCGCGAGGAACCGCTCGCAGCGGTCGTTTCTGCAGATCCATGACCATTGTGGCGCAACATTCCTGAAAATGATACGAGAATTGTATTAACGTTATGGCATATTAGATTACAACAGCGAGGGTTAATATTTTATTTAAGTTATACTCAGCTAGGCTCAATTTGAGATTTTAATATTTTCTAGATTGGCTAAGGTCTGCGCTTTAGATTAGACCGTAAAAAACAGTAAGAAATATTACGGCAAATATACTCTAAATAAATATAGTCTAACCCATAGATGATACTGCTCTAACCTCTCGAAAGAAGAATTTCGTTCCTGATCTCGATCCTGACCCACCTGCATCCAGCAAATCTCTGCGACTCCCTTGATGTCGTTAGTCGTCAATTTTTCTTTACCGACTTATAACTATACTAATAATATAAAGAGGAAAGATTTGATTGTTTGTTTGCATTGAATTAAATTGTTTGTTTGTATTTGGTTTTGAAATTACTAAATTTGAAAAAATATTTCACTACAGGGCTATATTTTATCCCCATATTTCCACGGCCGCTAGATGCTGGCGGCTCGAGATTGTTGTGTTTCGAGGTCCATTCAAAAGGCCTATGTCCAGCAGTGGACGTCTATTGGCTGATAAGGTATCGGCTGATAAGGTATTCCCACGGCAAAGTAAGCTACATGCGATGCGACGACTTTGGGCCAGCGTGGTGGACCATTCGGGTAATCCCTCTCTTTCTGAGAGAGAAGACTCGTGCTCTGACTGAATATGTTTTGATAACTACTACGACACGCTGAATAAGTAGCAAGTGATGATAGGTGTACATACGCGTAGAGCGAGTGCAGCGGGCGGTGCGCGGAGTCGGCCTGCTGGCGCCAGTACAGCAGCGCTGCGGCGGTGCAGGCGGCGGCAGCCAGCAGCAGCAGCGCGCGCCGCAGCCGCCCCACGCGCGAGAACTGCGCCCCGGCGCTGCGCCCCAGCGCTTCGCCCCACGACTTCATCCTCTAACGGTCGCACGCCAACTGTAAATTTATTATTTAATAGTTTGAAGGAAGTTAAGTTAGTTAAGAGGAGCCGTGATAGCCCAGTGGATATGACCTCTGCCTCCGATTCCGGAGGGTGTGGGTTTGAATCCGGTCCGGGGCATGCACTCCAACTTTGCAGTCGTGTGCATTTTAAGAAATTAAATATCACGTGTCTCAAGCGGTGAAGGAAAACATCGGAGGAAATCTGCATACCAGAGAATTATCTTAATTCTCTGCGTGTGTGAAGTCTGCCAATCCGCATTGGGCCAGCGTGGTGGACTATTGGCCTAACCCCTCTCATTCTGAGAGGAGACTATATATTATCCCCGTATTCCTACGGGAACGGGAACCACATTAAGTGAAAATTATACGCGAGTGATATATGTATATGAGTTGCGAGGCACAACTAGTTCAGAAATAAACGAAAAGCATTTTCCCCGTACAACACCGTTGGAGACGCGACAGGTAAGACACGTGAAAATGGCATTGAGACAAAGACACGAGATAAGCTAAAAGGTGCTCTATAGCTGACATTTTTAGGTCACTGAAACTGTTTGATTTATTATTATAATACAAGCTATTTATTTAACTTACCTCATTGTCTAAGAGAAGCCGTGATAGCCCAGTGGAAACCTCTGCCTCCGATTCCGGATACGGATCTTAGACAATCGTTATCAACCCATATTCGGCTCACTGCTGAGCTCGAGTCTCCTCTCAGAATGAGAGGGGTTAGGCCAATAGTCCACCACGCTGGCCCAATGCGGATTGGCAGACTTCACACAGGGATGATGACAGTTTTTTAAATTGTATATAAATTAAGAGTTTACTAATAGCAAAGCAATTTTGTAAAAGCAACAGGGTATCTGCGATCATTACTTTCGGAGCTACAGGGATTTAAAGGGTCAGATTTGCAGCGCTGCCGCGGATCTCTGAAAAACGCCCCATACAAAATGGCACGATTTAGTGACGTCGTTGGCTCGCTGATCGTTAGGTTTGTATGGGCGTTCAAACAAAATTACTAATATCTTTGTTATTTGTGCGTTTATGTTTATAGTTCATTTATTGAATAATGTCACATTTAATATAAGGAAGCTAAAACTGTATGAATTTTCATCTAATTACGATAAAAAAAATTTAATAGATTTTGAAATTTTATAATCTTATTTTTTTGCAAATATCCAGACAATCTTTGCTTTTTATGTATAAATTACTTAACATTGACCTTATTTACCCGAATGTATCATAAAAATCAATATATTCAAACCTAGTCATCATCCCCATTAAGAAAATTCTCTGTTATGCAGGTTTTCTCACGATTTTTTTCCTTCACTTGAGACACGTGATATTTAATTTCTTAAAATGTACATAAGTGAAAAGTTGGAGGTACATGATCCGGACTGGAGCCCACACCCTCCAGAATTGGAAGCAGAGGTCATATCCACTGGGCTATCACGGCTCTCTGTTATACGTCCACTAAACAATTCACAAGTCTAGTTAGTAAAAATAGGCAAGACATTCGCGTCTATTTCTGCTGCAGCCGAGGGTGGCCTAGATGTTTCTATTACGTCACCGTTGCCCCCCCCCCCCTCAGCCTGACTCCGGCTTTTTGGTTTATAAACTTCTTAGTGAATCAAATATTTATTTTTAAACCGGCTTATGCTTTTAGCAAATTGAATGAATGTCTGCAACGTTGGACTGTCTAATAATTATAATAATTAGTACTTATAATCGGCATAGTAGTCAAACATATTTTGTTGAAGTTGGTTACAGCTTTATCTTTAATTCTTTTTTTTTATTAGTAATAATTACTATTATCTATATACTCGACGTATCTAATTATCTACGTGTGTCAATTCTGCTAATCCGCATTGGGCTAGCGTGGTGGACTAGCCTAAACTGAGTTGTTAATGATAATTTGATGTAGGAAAACATTTTCGTGTCAATATCTCATGACATTATCAGAATTAAGAGTTTTTTTTTCATTTCATTTTAGACACCTACACCGCTACGTCATTTATATTCCTCAGACGCGTACTAAGCGGTTTAGTTCCTCTTTTCTTATACGCACTGCAAAGATGTGGAATGCTCTCCTAGCTTCCGTTTTCCCCACCACCTACAATATGGATATCTTTGAGTCAAGAGTGAATAGGCATCTTCTAGGCAAGCGCGTTCTACCATAGGCTGCATCATTACCATCAGGGGTAAATGCAGCGCGCTTGTTTATGTAAAAAAAATGTTTGGGGTTCCTTCCCTACATGCAATATCGTAGGGAATTGTTATCGGTATTTTAGTGTATTACAGAAGGGATTAAAGTGCTAAATTATGGCCGGTTATTTTTGAGCTATTATTGCTGCAAATACATAGCAAGTCTAATGTCCAGTCTTAATAAATCACATCTATATTAAGCGCGGGGGCGGGGTCATTGACCTCGCTGGGTCTCCATTACAAAAGGTGCATATAACTGAATTACTTTCTATTCAGGGAGCGTCCTATTATTCGCCAGTTTATTCATTCATTGAGTCAATGCAATTGAAACGTTGCGAAATGCGAAAATTTTTTTATAAGAGACTATCTGGCGCCGCACGGCTTCATCCGCGTGGTTCCCGTTTCCGTAGAAATACGGGGATGATATAAAACCTATTGAGATTTTCTTAATTGGTCCAGGTATGGCTAGTTACCACCTTACCGACAAAGACGTACCGCCAAGTGATTTAGCGTTCCGGTACGATGTCGTGTAGAAACCGAAAGCGGTGTGGATATTCATCCTCCTCCTAACATGTTAGCCCGCTTCCATCTTAGACTCCATCATCACTTACCATCAGGTGTGATTGTAGTCAAGGGCTAACATGTAAAGAATAAAAAAAAAAGAGTTTTCAAAACGGACCGGTTCCTGAGATTAGCGCGTACAAACAAACAAGCTCTTCAGCTGTATAATAGTAGTATTTGTCATTTACAATTGGGGGTGAATTTACACTTAAATATGAGTTACAAATTTTGCAACAAACTTACTACTTAGTTGAATTTTCGAATAGGTTAGAAACAAAGATATTAAAGATGCCGAAGAAATAGAGAACCTTACTACAGCCTTATTGATACTGTTTACCAACAAAGAAATTAGAAATGAAGGTAGAAAATGTATAAAATTCATAACTAATTTATTTTAAATTATGTATGGTTTGTTTATAAAATGTTATTTATAATATATTAACTATATTTAATTGTCCTAAGCTTATTAATCTTTATTTTCATTAATTTAAGCACAAGTTAATTGCAATTATTATTAGGTGTGAAATGATTAGTGATTTACACCCTCATTTTTAATTTGTTTGTTGGTAAACAAAACTCATCAAGAAAGGCTGTAGTATAGAGATTAAAATACGGGCAAATTGATTATTATTATTATTAATGGTCATGGCATTAACTTTAATAAGGAGGCTATAGAAATGTGTGCACTTTTTATCGCCTTGCGAAATTTTATTTGTACAATCTACTATACTGCTTATGTGTACTTTTATGCAACAAACTTGTTAGGAAAATAATACCAAATTGACTTCATTCTATTAATGCACTAATGATATATTTGTAATATGTTTTACTTCAAAACTGAAGTTTTATTTTATGATAATATGTACTTAGAATAGATAAAACGCATTACAATATTAGTCACAGTATATATAGTGCCTGACCCGAAAAGGCCGATATGGCATTGTACTGTATTATTCATATATTAATTTTCTATATAGAAACTATCATTATTGACAAAGTTAAGACATTAAATATAAATACTTTAGGTACTTCACCTCTTTCACTCTAATCGTTATTCATATAATAATCATAACTTTTCACCTCGACCATTATCGTTATCATATAATAAGTATATAAAGACAGATATACGGACAGACAGACCGATATTTCGAACCTGAACCCTGTAAAGGGCCGTTAAAATATGCCTATAGCGATAATGTTAAATCTATACTAATATAATAAAGCTGAAGAGTTTGTTTGTTTGTTTGATTGAACGCGCTAATCTCTGGAACTAAAGGTCCGATTTGAAAAATTATTTCAGTGTTAGATAGCCCATTTATCGAGGAAGGCTATATATTATCTCTGTATTCCTACGGGAACGGGAACTACGCGGGTGAAACCGCGCGGTGCCAGCTAGTGTAAAATAAACTACATTTTTTTAATTTTTTTACTTTAACCTTACGGTGTAACATAAACTCGATTGAATTTCATTATTAATATTATTTATAGTCAATTTTAGTTACACTATAACTATAAACAATACTGTGTACAAAAAAAAATTAAGAAATATAGTGTTTGATAACAATTGCCTCCCAAAGAACAGACTGCAGTGTATTCATAGAACCCGTCAATGGGAAACGTTGTAAAATATCCGCTTTTGTAAAAATTTTCGTACAAAAGAGATTTCACACAATTTCCTATGTAAACCTCTTTGTTAACCGCATTTGCGTATGAATACCACCCACTACAGAATACTGGAACAACAAGTAAAGAATAAGCGGGTAGTAAGAGTTGTGCAGTCAATATCTATAGATTGGGGGCCTGAGAGGTCCACACCTGCGTGATGTTTTTTTTTTATTCTTTACAAGTTAACCCTTGACTACAATCTCACCTGATGGTAAGTGATGATGCAGTCTAAGATGGAAGCGTGCTAACTTGTTTTAGGAGGAGGTTGAAAACCCACACTCCTTTCGGTTTCTACACGACATCATACCGGATAAATCGCTTGGCGGTACGTCTTTGTCGGTAGGGTGGTAACCAGCCAGACCTGGACCAATTAAGAAAATCTCAATCGACCCAGCCGGGGATCGAACGCAGGACCTGCGTCTTGTAAATCCACCGCTCATACCACTGCGTCACGGAGGCCGTCAAATATATGTTATAAAAGCTTGAAGTTCCTCAACCTATGCTTCTACCATATGTAAAATGAATCTCTGAAATGGTTAATTAAATAAAAATCATTATATTACAATCACAGATTTAACCGTTTATTCAAGCAGTATTCGTGTTCACAAAATTAAAATCGCTAAAATCAATTACGCATGAATTAATTATGTACTTCGCTACTAATGCTTTAGTAGTATTTAACATTAATTAATATTCACAAATAACCAACTAAAATAATCTAAATCACAATTAATAAAAATATTAACACACATTACGCGCCCTTCTACAATCCGTTCCTCTCTGTCATTACGAAAAAAACATGGCGACCGACTCTATAGATATAACCACAGACAACATAGAAACACTGAGTAACACGGCACTATAGGAAAGTCGTGTTACACATAGGTAACAAAACTGAGCATAGCACAAGTACAGTAACAAAACTTTATGTCAGCCACTGACCACTTATTGTTATCAATTGTAAATTATAATACTGTATGACTTTTTCAAAAGAGCAACTGTTGTGTATCTTGCCGGTATCTTCTCAGCAGAACCTGCCTTACGAACCGGTGGTAGAATCTTTACAAATAGTCAACTGACGTGTCAAAAGTGCTTGTAAACTGAGCCTACTTGAAATAAATGATTTTTGATTTTGATTTTTTGATTTTGACCATCCAATAATGTAGTTATAGTAGTATAATGTAGTTTATGAGTTTTCAGCGTTAATGGCTGGGCATCCGATAAAACTGATAGTGTTGGTCGCGATCTACATGATGTCATGTAAATCGCGATCAACACACGACACGATCAGTTTTATCGGATGTCCTGCTGTTAGCTCTGCAGGCACGTGAGCTTATTGGATTGTGACTGGCTAGCATTAGTGTTTGAACGCGTAGGAAACGTTTAGGAGGTAGTAGGTTTCAAGTTACTCGTTCAACTATAAAGCATATTTTTTTTAATATTTTCTTGGTAGTGGGTTCTTAGTTCATGACATTACTTGCTGCTTAGCTTCGTGGCAACCTTTAAATAAAAAAAAAACATCGATCAAGATTAAACATAAAGGGTCGCTAGCTAGCAGTAGCAAAGTAAGTTTTTCCATTTCAGTATATTTTTGCCAGTTCGTGGAAATTGAAAAAAAAACCCAGGAAGTAAGGTACATAAATAATTTAAAGCTATTGTTTTCGGCAGCCATCAGGAGCCAGTGTCGCACTCCTACGCGCCTGTTTATATTAAGTATTTGTGCGGCGACACACTGCTTTACAATTCATATGCAATTCAAGCGAAAGTGATCTTGTCCAAGACTAAAGAGGTTTGCGAGGTTGTAGCATGCGAGGGATATGTAAAATCATCGTTTTTAGGGTTCCGTAGTCAACAAGGAACCCTTATAGTTTCGCCACAGATTAAATATAATAGGCGTCGTAGCCGTTCCAAATACAAAATTAAAAAACGAATACATTCTCGAGTCAGTAAGACACGAAGCGTCGCATCAGTAATTTTCAATGTTATTCAAGAAAAATGGCGTTTTATTTTTTAAATATTTTAAATACTGTTTACAAAACTGTAAACAGTGGGTAGTGACCCTGCTTTCTACATCCACGGCCGTGGGTTCGATTCCCACAACTGGAAAATATTTGTGTGATGAGCATGGGTGTTTTTCAGTGTCTGTGTGTATTTATACATTATATAAGTATTTATATGTAGTAGGTATATAATTGTATATTAATATTATAATATCAACTATCTTAGCACCCATAACACAAGCTACTCTGCATGCTTACTTTGGGGCTAGATAGTGATGTGAATTGTTTAAGTATATTTATTTATTTATTTATTTAAAACTAAAGAGTACGATGGGTACTTTTTATTGGTAATTATTGATTATTATATTAATTTACGTAATTGTTGTTAGCGTTAAATTTTAAATATAAATTATGAAAAACGTTTGTATATGCGGATGTCAAAAAGACGCGTGAGGTTTCGTTTTTTTCATGGGATTCACCGGCTTCACCACGCTGCTTGTAAAGACTCATTCTGGACATTCTTTATTCTGTAAGTTTCGCTATGTCCGTCTGTCTTTGTTATATCACAGAAAAAATATGCGCACTGATAATAAAATATTTAATCTAAAAAAGGGTCAAGTCTTAAAAAATTTATTGCTGGATATCCCGCGTATAGTAAAATTACTAATGCACTAGTCGGGCCAGTCGTAAATAAGACTTCATCTTAAACTTGCCACTAATAATAGTAATAAATCCTACTATGACATCACACTAATATTATAAAGGCGAAAGTTTGTGTGTGTGTAAGTGTGTGTAAGTATTTTTGTTCCTCTTTTACGCTGCGGGTACTCAAGCGATTATATTTTTAAGCGATTGGCTGAAATTTGGAATGGAAATGGATTTTACTCTGGATTAACCATGTGTTAAACTGATGATTTTGATGATATGCATGTTTGTTACTCTTTCACGCCTCGACTACTGAACCGAATTAGCTGAAATTTGGTATTGAGATATATTATAGCATGGATTAACACATAGGCTACTTTTCGTCCCGGAAAAATCGATGGTTCCCGCGGGATTTGTGAAAAACTGAATTCCACGCGGACGAAGTCGCGGGCATTCGCTAGTAGTAGATATGCGTGAATTCCCTCGTTGGTTGATTCGAGTCTTGGAGTGGGTACTATGTAATGCTGAGCGTTTTTTGTTGTAAGGAATAGGGCTGATGACAGTTTTTTTTAATTGTATATAAATTAGGAGTATGCTAATAGTAAAGTAATTTTGTAAAAGTAACGGAATATCTCCGATTATTACTAAGAACGGAAGTTGCAATAGGGCTGTATAATATAGGTCTAAGGGCGGTCGAAGTCGCGGGTGTCCGCTAGTTAATTAAAACATCGTCAAAAAACAACAGAATCCTACGGGTTTTCTAAAGTTAGGACATGAAGTATTCAAGGCAACTTGTTACGAAGTTTCGCCGTCAATGAAATGCACCGAATATAATATTAATAGAAAACTTTAAGCAGGTCAAGTCGTGCAAAATTTTCTTTGTTTCTGCACACCAAAAGGGGAAGTAATCGAAAGTATGTTTTTTACCGACTTTACAAAAGGAGGGTAGACATTTGAAAGGTAGTGATCAGAAATTAGTGAACACAATGAAATAAATGAGTTTTTCGTTATTAAAGTATATATTTTTCAGAGATTTGAATTTAATTCAATTTGAAGGTGATTACTTAGATTTGTTCTATTTGTTCTGTTTATCTTTTTCTTTTGATTTGTTTTCATTTTATTTTATGTGTACAGATTATTGTTTGTTTTAATCTGGAACACTTGTTACTTATTTATGGGGAATAGTACTCGTAGCCTAACAATAATAAGTACTAGTCGTACTGAGAAAGTCTAAGCCGCGTGGCATGGTCCTAGTACATACCTTGCAACCGGCGTGTGTAGCTTCCTTATGGAACAGAGTACCAGGCGAGCATAACTAATGAGGCATTGACCGCTGACGTGGCTCTATGACGCGCTAGTCGTCATATGGTCAGTCACTGGGGAACCGACACTATCCGTTGAGAAATGTGGGCTATGTTTGACGCGCCTCAATCTAAAATATTAAGTTGGGTCGTGTTCAGTACATAATAACTGTTCCGTTATAAATATAGGGTGTTCTACGGGAATACTAATTGTCTCGCAGTTTCACCTGCTATACGAGTAATAAATAAAAAAATTATAGTCCTCAGGAATAGTGTTTTCAAGTCTTAATTCAAATTACAGTCTATACATTGATTTAGGACAGGCTCCTTTTTGATCGAGCCGTGACCTATCCTACATCAATGAGAGTTAACGGGTTGTTCATGTGTTACAACTTAATAAATAACGACTTTTATGTAAGCCTTTGTAAGCTAATCCCTTATTCAATTTCGTTTACGGATAGAATTATAAAAAAAAATCAGGTATTGCTCCATAGTTGTTAGTATAAAAACCGATCACACCTTATAATCTACGTGAGCACCGTAAATACAAATACACAAAATAATAATAATAATACGTATTTAATTTAAATATCTGCCCCTACATACTAACGCACCGGGCACGTATGTATCCAATACTTCATATGGGTAATCAGGTTTTTTACTAATCACGAATTATGAAAATTGTAATAATTTATTATGTAAGTATATCTTTACAATACAACAGAATTGGATCAACTAAAAAAATCAACTATTAATTATACTGTCGAGTTATAAAATATAGTAGAATTTCGCTACTAGATGCCTGCTACATCGTAGACGTATCCTCGTAGACATTTGCTACGTCGTAGCAATAGTTTTCACTATGTATGGTGCTACGTCGTTCGAATTTAGAACTATAATTTTCTGGGAATTATACAAGTAGGTCGCCCATATCACTTATAAAGTACCTAGTATCTAACTGATCGATGAATGTGAATTATTAAGAAGGGCCGACGCTTCTTAGACCACGTACGGTTTTATGTGACGCTACATGTAGTGCCCTGGTGCCTTTTTATGTGTGAGGCAGTAATTTTACCTTATTATTAGGTACTAAATGATCCAACTGCGAAACAAAGAAAGGATTGCTTGCGACTTCGTCTGAGTTAGATTATTTTTTTATAATAGCGATTAGTAGTATAATAAACAAAGTATGTACAATTTATAAACATATTGTTTACACTAAGCTTATCTTACTTGTTCGAATCCGTCGAAAATTTTATGGAGAAACAAATAGAGATTTTAATGATCATACAGACATACAGATCGGGATGTAAACAATTTTTAAATCTATAATATAAAGTATTTTATTAGTAAAGAAAATTTCAGTGCGTCGGAATGAGATAACGTACCACGCAATTCGTAGGACATTGTGGCTGTTAAGTTGTATAACTATTAATTAATAAACAGTAAAAAAATATCTGGTTAGTAACAACTTTTGTTACTCTACCCTCCTCCACTAGACAACTACTCCAACCAGACTTTTTTTACTGTTGCATAATTTATAGTTATACAATTTAACAGCCACATTATCCTACAAATTGCGTGATACATTATCTCGGTCCGACACTCTGAAATTTTCTTGTAACTCAGTTAGCTACCAGTATCAAAAATTTTCGTAAATAAAAAAGTTGATCGTCTCATCGAGATGAAGCTACTCACGAAATATTAGCTACTTAGTAATCAGGTGTACAAACGTTCTAGGGATCCCTGACTATAACCCCCTACAATACCACAAACTTAACATCTTTAAAAAATTAGTACAGTTAAGCCTTTTTCGAGAAGTTTCATTTTGTTCGCCGTTTATTCGAACCAATTTGAATGCAAACTATAGTTGCATACACACACGCATCGCGTCTTTATTTGAATGGCGGCCACAATAGCAGAAGTAAGATTGAAATTCCTACTTCGGTGCATTGTTGCATCGAGTCCAGACTGCAGTCCATGAAAAGGAGTCCATTTTACTTTTGTGTGTGCAAACTATCGATACGTTTTCTTTTAAATTTTATTTTAGTTTTTTCTCTGTGCTATTTTCTGTTCATAGTTTCTCTGTATTGTATCTATACTAATATTATAAAGCTGAAGAGTTTGTTTCTTTGTTTGAACGCGCTAATCTCAGGAACTACTGATCCGATTTGAAAAATTCTTTCAGCGTTTCAGCCCATTTATCGAGGAAGGCTATAGGTTATATATTACATATATACATATCCATATATGTATATATGTATTTTTTAACCATTCTGTATTTTAGATTAAGTATCCTAATAGTTTAGTATAGTTGTTTAAGGTAAAGAAATTAAATTGTATTAAATTAGTAAATTGTGTATTTCCGCACCAGTCATGATTTAAAATATTAATATTGTAAATAAATTTTAGACTTTAGTTTTAGACAGTTGCATGCGGTGTTTACCTATAAATAGATTTGCATTTTATCTTTCTGCTCCTTGCATTTATGTTTAATAATTGTATTATTTGTATGTCTGTTGGTAGACCAAATAAAGAGAAAAAAAAAAATCCCCGTATTCCTTCGGGAACGGGAACAACGCGGGTGAAAGCGCGCGGCGTCAGCTAGTTTTTCATAAATATATTTAACAGACTCGAAAGAAGAGCATTTTGTAATATTCTTTTTGTTAGAACAACCTGAAGGTTTTTTTTTTTGTCGGAGCGCCTTTCTACTTGGCTACAGTCTCACTTTAACATAGTCGATACCGCGGTTTCATCTGCATAGTTGCAGTTCCTTTCCATTGATGAAAAAATTTGTATAATCGTTACAGTATAGTTGGACTGATTTTTACGCGGCATCGTACTGGAACGCTAAATCGTTTGACGATGTCTTTGCCAGAAGTATAGTAACTACCTATCAGGATTCAGTCACTTTCGAAAAAAATATTAATTTTGTAAATGGACCCGGACTACGAATTGAATCCGGGAATCTCTCCAAAATCAAAGCGACCAAAGAAAGGGATCGAGAGAGTTGTCTGTACTAAATACGAGGGTGAAGTTTGTTTGTTGCGTCAAACTCGCTAATCTTGGGAACTACTGTTGCAAATATAATAAGTCCACTGCGCATACCACTTCGCCATGTAGGCCGTCAAAATTCAATTCTGGCAATAAATGATTTGTATTTTTTTACCTTTCTAGAGGTTAAAATCAGGGTTCAAAAGTCCACGCGAATGAAGTCGGCAGCGTCCGATAGTGTGCCATAAAACTCTTTCATTCAACAACAAAGTCATTTTATATGTTGCCTCTGACAGTCACGAAATTACAAATCGAAATAAGAAAGAAAAGAAAATGTCGGTCGCAGGGTTTGATTTAACGTCAAAAAATATCTCAAAATACGATGTCGCTCGTCAAATAAATGAGTCCGGAGTCCACACAAAGCGAACAAAAACTGGCTATCTTGACAAATAGCGGGACGTTGTGTGGAACTGAAAATAGAAATAATTTCCAAAAAACCGACTTCCAACATCACAATCTATACTAATAATAATACAGAGGAAAGATTTGATTGTTTGTTTGCAACAACATTTGATATGGTTTGAAATTATGGGATTTGAAGAATTCTTTAACCAATGGAAAGCTACATTATCAGGGAAAAACAAAGGCTATATTTTATCCCCGTATTCCCACGGGAATGGGAACTACGAGGGTGAATCCGCGCTAGTTTTTAATACTTAGATACTAATAAAATTTTCAAATAAGAATAGTAATTGAAAGTCTTTTATGCATAATCCATAATAATCAATTTTTGTCTGACTGTCACTTTGTTCGGGCTAATCTTTGGAACGGCTGGACAGATTTTAATAGGATTTTCATTGGAAGATAGAGGAGGTTATTGAGTAACACATAATACACTTTTTTACATTTCTGAAAACCCATGGTTCCCGTTTGATATGCAAAAAATTGAATTTCATGCGTACGAAGCGGGCGTCTAGTATTATAATAAAATGGATGTAAACGCAAAAAATTCTATGTAGCGTTTTAAGTTAACGTTTAAATTCATATTACGATATTGTCAACATTTGTTCCGCGTAAATAATTAATGTTTACATGTGTTTTAAAAATAGAATCAAAATTACACCATAGAGCATCAAATGATTTGATATCAGATTGTATAGCAGGGCGTGTAGCATAAAGGCCTTCATACACTACACGACTATAAGTCAGGACGAGCAAGTTGGGTCGCCATGGCATTTTGCCATTGCAATATTGCTTGCATACAGTTACTAGACACGAAAGTGAGGTCACATGTGCGAATAGTTGCATATCGCAACTCAGTTTCAAAAATTCCAATTGTCAGTACGAGATAAATAGCATATTATCGTAGCGGATAAGGTTGTGATAAAATCAAAATGTCATTTATATAATTACTAACGGACGCCCCCGAGTTCGTCCGTCCTTAGACCTCTTTAATCCGGCCCTATAGTAAAATCCGTTCTTAGCGTATATCTACTAACTATAGACTACCTCCATGTCAAATTTCATCTTTGTACGTTAAGCGGTTTTCGAGATTTCGTGATGCCTGACCTTACGCATTTACCTATATATTAAGATGTATATAAAAATGTCGGTATCGAATTGTACACGATTATAAATTGAATATGTAAAATAGTAAGGCCCTCGAACCGGCTCAAGCTCAAAAAATTCGACATTTGAAAAGAAAGTAGGTCAAATAATGTTAAATTAAATCTTATTTAAAAATAAAACCGGGTGAAACTACTAGTATAACAACAAAGTGAGAATATTTATTCAGACACTTTTTGCACATTTTCCAAGACAGTTAACGTGACCTGTCAATTTTCATTCAAGTATTACCACCACGATATTACAACATTCGCTATCAAAATGTGTATTCTATACCTCCGAACAGTTACAAAATATCCGCATGCATAATGAATAAATATAACGGCATGCGCTTAACATACTAAATATTCTATACACTTCATACTATCTGGCATGCTTGTGCGAACTTTAACTAGTGATATGTGTGAGGCTTTATTCTAAACGTCCTTGAAATAAGGTTGAAAATCGCGTGACTTGAGGCTATTAAGGAACGTACGTACCTTGCGGCGTGGGGGACGGCTACAGGCGGAGTGACAACAAAGTTCACGGTTTGGAACCAAACGGCCAACTAACGCCAAGTTGGTGTGTGTATTGGATCAAGCGTTCGCTCGCGTTTACTTCATTTTCCTAAATAAATACAACTGATATTTATATTTTGTATGAAATGCACGATTGTCGATACATTCACAATGATATCATATAATAAATAATAATTGATTACATTATCAGTTTGTTGTCACGATTTTTAATACTAATCCTATTATTATATAAAAAACCCCGTGTATTTTCGTTCGTACACGTTCCGATTACATTGTATAGGACATATTATGTGTGTAGTGAGTCAAATATTATAATGAATTTGTGTAAATTTTAATATATTCAGAATTATATGTCCATGCATATTTTTAATTATAATTTCTTTTTAATCGACTTCAAAAAAAGAGGAGGTTCTTAATTCGAAGCGAATGATTTTTTTTTAATAATGAAATTATTTTTAATATTTTTTTTTTATTCTTTACAAGTTTGCCCTTGATTACAATCTCACCTGATGGTAAGTGATGATGCAATCTAAGATGGAAGATGGAAGACTAACTTGTTAGGAGGAGGACGAAAATCCACATCTTTGTCGGTAGGGTGGTAACTAGCCACGGCTGAAGCCTCCCACCAGCCAGACCTGGACCAATTAAGAAAACCTCAATCGGCCCAGCCGGCCAAATATTCCAAAAGGTACAATTATGATAGCATCGTGAGATCTTTTCAGTTTTAATAAGTACCGAGATATAAAAGGGACAGAAAAAAAAAGCTATGAATTTGTAAATCGATCGAAAGAGTAGGTGCCAAATACAAAATATTCTCAACGATTTTAAAAAGGGTTTAAATTACTTTGCATCTGATAGATATTGCCCGTCTATTGAGTAACGTAAATACCTAAGAAGAGATACGAAAAAAGATAAAAGATTGGCAGAATAAGATATTAAAACATTAATCTATTGAATCTGCCATTTTGCGAATTTCAAAAACGCAAATCATCAACTCATATTCGTAATATTTTTTTGTAAAATATGTACATGAAGCAAAAAATCAACTTAGGTAAAACCGAACACAAACGATGACCAAGTTGATCAAAATCTTACTTCATCATTAACACCCATATCGGCTCACTACTGAGCACGAGTCTCCTCTAACAATGAGAGGGGTTAGGCTAATAGCCCACCAAGCTGCCCAATGCGGATTGGCAGACTTCACACACGCAGAGAATTAAGAAAATTCTCAGGTATGCAGGTTTGCTCACGATGTTATTCCTTCACGTGATATTTAGTTTCTTAAAATGCACATGAAAAATTGGAGGTGTCAGTGACCGGATTCGAACCTACGCCATCCGAATTGAAAGCAGATGTCATATCTACTGGGCTATCGCAGCTCCTATCCAAGTCCTGCTTAGACTCTATCAAACATTAAAGCAAAAAATCTTCCATCTGATTTTATTAAATAAATACAGAAGTCGAGGAATTTCATATAAAACTTTCCGACCTACCGGAAATAAATGTGAAATGAAAGTACACAGACTAGCTCAGTTACAGTTTCCTCCATTTATAGATATCCGTAGAAGTTATTCAATTTCGGCACTCCTATCCGGAAATAAAGTTTAAAAAGCCAGTTCACTTTTCAAGGCGATGTATTTGAGGTTTGGAATGTTGGCGCCAATGTTGGTGGCGAATGTCGAATGTTTGGCGCACAGGGGTTGGGGGTGGAATGAGGAATCATTCGGTTACCGTGCCTCGTCGGCGCAGGACGTCGTCGCGTTTTGTCGCAAACTTTTGCGATCGTTACGTGTACAAATACGTTCGGTTTATCGAATTTACGTAAAATACGAATATTATGTCGAACACTTTTAATGACTACGTAGTTATGTGATTGTATGCTTTATGCAGGTACATAATTATTTATTAAATTTTTGTCTGAGATTAAATGTTTAGTAAATAATCTGCATACCGTTTATATAAAGTTAAATATGTTGAAAAGTTTTAATGACTTTAGTTATGTGAACGCTATTGGCAGGTAAATATTGTTTAAAATATTTATCGTATATTATAATCAAATTACTTTGATAGTTTTTTGTTCTGTAAATGTTTCGTATAAAATCAAAAGTACATAATTATATTATTGTGTTAATTATAATTTAATTATTGTGTTTCGTTTGTTAGAGTTACATAAAACACAAGTCATTGAAAAGTTTAAAAAATGTTTTTTCGTAATTATATGAATAACTTAATTAGGTGTGAATTTATTTAAAATTAATTAGGTGCTTTTACTCATAACAATCTTAACGATTAATTGGGGAGGAAGGAGAATTAAAAATACAAGTATTATTATGTTTAATTGGTTAAATTTATTTCATTATATTTTTGTTTGGTTAATTCTACTATAATAATAATATATGGATAGAAAGTTTAAATAACTATGTTCGTAGTAATGAAAATGTGCGAATATGATTCTTTTTAATTATAAATTATTTTAATGGCGTCACATTCGAATGATTATTAAAGTAATAACGAATGGTTGTAATGTACGAACGATGGATATCGAATAATTATTGAAATGGATTGTCTACGCATTCCATTATCATAATCATTTCATCATATAAATCGGTTTACTTTATTAATGACTAGCAGACGCCACGCGGTTTCACCGGCGTAGTGCCCGTTCCCGTAGAATATAATATAGCCTAGTTATTTCTCAACAATAAAAGATTCAAATCGGTTCAGTAGTTTCGGAACCTATTCAATGCAAATAAACAAACAAACAGTCAAATCTTTTCTCTTTATAATATTAGCATTTGATAGAATACATGTGAAGCGATTTTGACTGCATTAACTTCGTTGTAATTTAAAGTAACTTTTCGCTCTATATTTATGATATTTGTGAAATAAAACCTATATTTAGGCTTCATCAATAATAATCTGATCTGTAAAAATCGCATGCAAATCCGTCAAGTAGTTTCTGCTATAACCCTTATTAGATGATCAGACAGATACAATTTAAAAATTGATTTTTATCATCTTTAGCCTAGTTTAACAGCCTACCTTCCATACGAGATTTGGAGTTTAGACCTACCAAGCTGTTAAAATGTGACCTGGCGGGATTATGGTTATCTTTTCCCTATGTAATGTGCTCTCCGAAGCTCGGGGAGTAAACACTGCCAACTTCCCAACTCCGGGATCAATCGCTGGACCAACAAGGCAGCTGTTTTATAACTTCCTCTAATATTTTTGTATTTTATTAAAGACTAGCGGATGAACGCGACTTCGTCCGCCGCTCTTTAATCCAGCCCTTACAGTAGTATCGCTGTAAAAATGTAGTAACTTCTCCCGTTTTCCCAACATTTCCCTTCACTGCTCTGCTCCTATTGGTCGTAGCGTGATGAAATTATACTATAACCTGCCCAAGAGTATGAGGAATAATTGTACCAAGTTTCGTTAAAATCCGTCGTGTAGTTTTTGTTTCTATAACGAACATACAGACAGACGACAATTTTACCGATTGTATTTTTGGGATCAGTATCGATCACTAATCACCCCCTGATAGTTATTTTGGAAATTTATTTCATGTACAGAATTGACCTCTCTACAGATTTATTATAAGTATAGAATATAAGATACAAAACGTATTTTTTGTGTCTTTACAAAACGTATTTTTTGTGTCTTTGCAAAACGTATTTCTTGTGTCTTTTGTCTAAAACACAAAGAACTTCATTAGACCGACTTTTATAAATACATGTTACATAATTAAGTCTATAAAAAGTTCTAAAGATTTCAGTAGGTCAATATTCTCTGTCGGTTAAGTTATTCACAAAAGAATTTAAAATGCCCTTTGTCTAGACTCAAGTTCTAGGCAAAAGTATAAGAAGAGTTCGCCAGCTGCTGAATAGAAACCATAAAGGATAAAGACTGTTTGAAAAGCCCATCCGCATAATCTGTATTAGCGTTTATTCAGAATAAGTAGACGCCGCGCGGTTTCACCCGCGTGGTTCCCGTTCCTGTATGAATACGGGCTAAAATATAGCCTATAGCCTTCCTTGATAAATGGGCTATCTAACACTGAAAGAATTTTTCAAATCGGGCCAGTAGTTCGTGAGATTATCGCGTTCAAACAAACAAACTCTTCAGCTTTATAATAAGACCTTATGTAAGTATAGATTAGTGAACGCCCGCGACTTCGTTCGCGTAGAACCATGTAGGTATTTTGCGGTATAAAAAGTAGTTATATGTTGCTCTCTAACATCCAGCCTCCTCCTTTTTTTTAAAGTCGGTTAATAAATATATAATGTAAGCAAACACAAAATTATGCATGTGTGCGCTCAGTAGAGTAGTTAAATTCGGATTTTGCGGTGTCTTTGTATTATAAGATATCTAATAGTATAAAATCGTTGGTCTAAGCATATCCTTTCTCCTAACATGAGGGAGGCCTAGCCCTGAAAAAAATACCGCTAAAATAGCTATATATAATGTTGATAAAAAAAAAACAATAAAACATTTTCTCAAACAGATCATTAATAACAGAGTTAAATTGCCAAGTTGTCCGTCTGAAGACGACATCCGCTAATTGTATTCATGTAGCGCTCTCGGGAATGGTAATAAGGCACTCCAACAACAATTAACATTATTGGTAAAGAACAACATGAACTAAAATGTTGATCACGGTTATCCAATTTTAAAAGTACACTTCATTAGCGCTGTAACAATGTAACATGCGTTTGGAAACCTTGCGGTGTTCAGTTAAAAAAAAATATCTACGGAAGTATTGAAATTGTACTGAAGTGAAATTAAAATTCTACAACTGAAAATTGTAATTCTTCAAAATACTCCAATAATAAAATTTGCTAATGCAGGTATTTGAAAAATAAATGTACTAAATAAAAACAACTTGCAAGACATAGATATTCTGATAGGTACTTTTTATTTCTTTTTCATTAATTTTATATAATGTATTGTTACAGATGTGCCTTACAAGCGGCACAACGAAACCGAGCTGATAGCGCCAAGATTGAACGTTAAAACAATAATTTTGAAAAAAGAACGCGTCCAACGCGACGGTCGACGGTAAAGAGCGGCAGACGCGGCAGTCGCGCGGGCGACGCCGCGCCGAGCGGTTGTGGATCGCTGGCGACGCTGGTGCCACTTGTGTGTGGTGGCGAGCGTGGGCGCGAGCGCGCAGCGTAGCCCGCTCGGCTGGGCCATGGGCAGCTCGCACAGAATAGCCGCTGTGGCGGCTGTGTCGCACGCGAAACACTACTACAACTACACCAGACCTGATGTACAAACGGTTGAGTCGTCGCATTACACAGTCAATATATTTTTTGTGAGGTTAGTTTCATTATTTATATTATCCTGTTAGTTAAATGAGCGTTTTATTGAGTGTTAAGACAAGACAGTCGCGTAGCGTAATACCGCGCTACTCTGTGGCGAGAGCGCAGCGCGTCCCCGCTACTGCGAATATACTGTGCAATCCAAACGGAATCCACACTACTATAGCCATACTAGACCCTATACCAGACGTTATCGTTATCTCATAAAGCCGGAATTATATTATTTATCTGATAGTCTATGACGTCGATACAATAGATGAATAGTAATTATTATTATTCCACCTTTAGACGGTGAACATATCTAATCAGTTTAATTTTTTCAATATCACTAGTCTGGAGTGTTTTATAAACCAGCTGGTTAATGCGTCACAGTCGCGGCGCAAGTGTAACGCGACAGTCGCGCGTGCTTACCGTGAACAGCGAATAAAATATATGAATTACTTTTTTGTGCTCTTAGTTGACGAGACTAGCAGATTCTCATCGGATAAATACGTTGAAGAAAAGTATCACTTCAATAATGCAGGCTAATTCACTAACACTGACGTATGTTCTTAACTTGAGAGTTGACATATACGAAATTGAGGTTCTATGTAACAAATGTCATCCGGTGCCCTTCGTGGATATCATGCAGTAGGTAAATGACATTTCTCAGTTGATTTATTTCAAAAGGTTGTTAATAAATATCAAATTAGTGAATCGGCCAGCTGCAACGTAAAACATTTTCAAAGATCACAGACATAGTCACGGTGTACAGAGAGATACATCCTATATTTTGGCACATTCCATTTAAATTAGATCGTGTGAGCGATACGAGAATTTTAGTATAATATAAAAATAAACTTTTACTAGTATGTTATGATGCTTGTAAAATCGCCATAAAGACGCGTGCTCCGGCTATAACCAAGTTATTGCGTGTATGACTCGAAAATGTAAATATTAATAAAAGTGAGATATGACTATGTTGAATATTATTAGATTTCAAAATACAAATACACTGAATATTTATCGAGATAAAAATGTTGACTTATACTATAATTATACGGTATTGTATTCATAGATAGGTTACATGCCTATAAAATTATCGGAAAATGCGATCCAACTTTAGCTACTCCAATGAGCGCACAAACGCACAATTTTATGATTATTATATAGTTATAGATTATATTATTGTGAGGTATATATAGTTTTTAAACTTCCTGGTAACACAACTTTACATTAGGTATAGACAATATATATGTATTTATGACAATATTTATGTATTTATGACAAATAATACGAACATTTATGTATTATTTGTTTAAATAACTTTCATTGTTTATAATGCGACTATGAAATTAAGACAATTAGCCACATTTCCGCCTCACTTTGACATATCTATCGTATAAAATCTTTGGGTGCAATATCAAAGAACACTACAAATATACCTACTATTAATTTAACAAAAACTTAATTATAAAAGAGTGGAACTTCATATCCATTCTCTCACATCTTTCTCTGAATTGATTACACTTGACCTGTTTTTTTATATTTATTTGTATTTTTGTTTTATATTATCAATGTGTCAATAAGTTTTAAGGAAGACTGAATTAAAAAAAAACAAATGGCCTTCTTAGTTCAAATTATGAACTAACTAGCGGACGCCCGCGACTTCGTCCGCGTGGAATTTAATTTTTCACAAAACTTTTTCCAGGATAAAAAGTAGCCTTTGTATTAATCCAGGCTATAATATAACTTAATACTAAATTTCAGCTAATTCGGTTCAGTAGTCGAGGCGTGAAAGGGTAACAAACATTCATATCATCAAAATCATCAATTTTCGCAAATCTCGGGAAACCATGGATTTTTTCGGGATAAAAAAGTAACCTATGTGTTAATCCAGAGTAAAATCTATTTCCATTCCAAATATCAGCTAAATCGCTTCAGTAGTAGCGGCGTAAAAGAGTAACAAACATCCAAACATCCATACAAACTTTCGTGGTTATAATATTAGTAGGAAGTCTTAAAAATATGCGTTTGAAAATCAATATAAATCGAATAAATGTACTCGTGTAAATAATGTAATCGTGAATTTATGATACAAAAGCGGGCATACGAACATAGAGCAGTACTATGCGGTTCGAATGGTGATTTTCGTAAAATGCACATTAACTAAAAGTTGGAGGTGCATACCCTGGACCGGATTCGAACCCACACCCTCTGGAATCAGAGGCAGAGGTCATATCCACTGGGCTATCATGGCTCAAAAACTTACATAATATGAATAGTAATAGTAACTAAATGTTACAATGTATGAAAAACTTCAAACTTTGCAACAGCGCCAGTTCGTACTAATTATATTTGTCTAAACTTTGGTCGGACGTTAATTTCGACCGAGATTCACGTTGCAAGGGAAACCGCCGAGACTCAAATGTAGCTCTTATTTGATATGGAAATTAATTGACCGAGATCTCTTACTGGAATTATCACACTGAATATAAACGGTGCATTAGGTCACGACCTCTTTAACACTGTCGTAGGTAAATTGTCTATGTTGATGTATTTACCATAAATATTTTAGAATTTACCTAAACTATCGTTAGTGTTATTATATCCACACTAAGTGTGTATCGTGCCGCGTTGCAAGAACCAGCTTATGACTAAGGGCCCCGTATGGGTTCGAAACTAGTCGGGCATACTCCGACGTTGTATCACACGAATTTTAGCCGTGTTTCAAAATAAATAAATATTGTTTAACAGTGGATGTTTTCTACTTCGTGTGAAATTCAGTTAAACACAAATACCGTGGGAACAATCGAATTTTTCGGAATTATATAGCCTATATGTTGCTTAATAACCTCCTCTACCTTCCAATTAAAGTCCTATTAAAAGCGGACAAGCCGTTTCAAAGATTAGCCTGAACAAACACTGACAGACAAAAATTTTCAATAAAGCTTGTTTGTATTAAAGCTGAGAGAACACATTTATTTCGTCATTGTCTATATTAATTTTACTATTTACTACCGACGACGACGTCGACGACGTAACGACTTATCCTTTGAAAGTATTTTTTGGAAATTTAAGTCTAACTAAAATAAAAAAGGGGTTCGGTTTTTGACTTATAACTCAAAAACTATTTAAGATATTTGATAAGATAATTGATATATAAGTTTTTGAGTTATAAGTCAAAAACCGAACCCCTTTTTTATTTTTAGGTATTTGTTATAACTTTTGCAATTTTTGCGACCGGGCCTTCAATTTTTTCAAAAACTATCTACATTCAATTCCGAATCAATTGACACCACAACCATCATAGGAGACTGAGAAAAAAAATGTACTACAGGGCACATGTTAGTCCTTGTCCAGAAGGGGCGAATTCGTCGCGAATCGTATCGAACGAATTCATATGCGCCTTGTCGAAGTACTAGACATCAATACATCGCGTCCACAAGCATCGCGCGAATTCAAAATACGCACGTTAATCGCGTGAACTACGCCAGACTCACGCGCTTGATTCGCGCGTATTGCGTGCGAGTCGAGATATTAGGGATGCCTTGTTGCGTCTAGATCAAAGATTACAGTGTATTGCGAACTCTGGAGCGAGTGCACGTTCAACTCCATGTTTCGTACTGAATTCTTCCCCCAAAGGTCGCGCGTAATACGCGCGAGAGAATCGCGGCGAAGTCACCCTTTCTGGACTGAGCCTAAACCTTTGAACAGCATAACATACTCGTAAGTATATAGCTATAAAGTGCCCAGAAGTGCGCAATAAGATGAACCCTGCTCTTCCTATCCACGCACCCCGAAAGGTGAAAAGGTTAAGGGCCATTATTAGCCGCTTACCGTCATGACCTTTGCAAAGATGAATATCAAATGATGGGCCGCGGAAGGGCTCGAATGATAATTATATTTCGGGTGCAGACACTTTTCACCGGACTTTTTCATTGATTTAATATCAACGATATTTTATAATATAGATATGTTACGTGCCTACAAAATTACCGCAAAAATTGTACAGAACTCAGCTATTCCACTGAGCGGGAACTCAATATGTTTACTTACATTATTTATATATAGTTTTTACACTTCTTGAACACACAACTCGACATTGTAGACGATATTTAGGTATTATTTGTTTAAATAACGTTCGTTGTTGACCACAACTAACATTGAGTTGACTATAAATTTCCTCTATTTAGCTCTAGAAATATATAACAATATTTAATATCATTGCTCATAATAATACCTACCTACTTATTCTATATTTGAACTTATCTATTAATGTCGTGTCGAACTTATACTAGATATTCTTTAACCAGATTACATTTGACATTAACTTTGCGATGGTTATTACTGGCGACATTTAGAAATTGACGCATATTTATTGCGTCAAAGGATATTACAAATGTTATGATGAAGATGAGAAATTCAGAGCTATTACAATAATTATGATGAACCTCGCTTTGGATGATCAAAAATATTTTATTGATCTTTAAAAGTAAAAGATTTTGTTTTCCATGTCTTAAGGCGGGACATTATTTATACTAAGTAATTGAAAAAATGTTCCAATACAATTTATTCTCAAATTTTTCGCCTATAACTTTATTACTTTTGGTTCTACAGTTAAAAGTTACTTGACCAAAGTTGTATAGAATATTTTTTGTAGCAACTTTGACTTTTAGCAAGACCTATAATTTGTCAGTTAAACCATAAACGTTGTGAGTTGAGGCAGCAATTTATAGTTAGCGCAAGCAAATAGGGATGATGACAGTTTTTTAAATTGTATATAAATTAAGAGTACACTAATAGTAAAGCAATTTTGTGAAAGTAACAGGGTATCTGCGATCATTACTTTCGGAGCTACAGGGATTAAAAGGGTCAGATTTGCGGTACTGCCACGGATCCCTGAAAAACACCCCATACAAAATGGTACGAATTAATGACGTCGTAGGTACATAATGATCGTTAGATTTGTATGGGCGTTCAAACAAAATTACTAATATCTTTGTTATTTGTGCGTTTTCGTTTATAGTTCATATATTAAAAAATGTCACATTTAATGTAAGCAAGCTAAAGCTTTATGAACTTTCATCTAATTATGATTAAATTTTTAATAGATTTTGAAATTTTATTATTTTAATTATTTTGCAAATATCCAGACCATATTTGCTTTTTATGTATAAATTAGTTAACATTGACTTTATTTACCCGAATGTATCATAAAAACAATGTCAATTCAAACATAGTCATCATCCCCATTATAATACGCCTTTACAATACTTTACACGAAAATGTTTTTGGTAGGATTTAATATACGGGTAGGTATATTAAATAGATGTCCACATTCCCATATTGATACGCCTAACTTAATGGATGAGTTAACCCAATTCGTAGGACGGATTACTTGGTCGATTAAACTTCTTGAAAAATATTACTCGCTTCGGAAAATTGCAGGCACCGATTTAACTTGTATAGAAAATATCGATACCTACGTAGTTTGAGGGCGTTGCAAAACGGGAAATTTCTGTATAGAATGATGCGATTTACGTGTTTCATTAATAGGCTTTTAGGTGTGGTATAAATAAACAGAGTATTCTATTTCAGGAATTAATAAAAGCTCTTCGTGTGATTGTGAATATACTCGATCATAATGTTCTTAATTTAGTTCCGCAAGTTTCAGATATGTTATTTAATGCACGCCATTGACCATCAATTATTCACACGTTTCTGCAGCAACCACGACTATAACTGATGGTGCGTGCATGACGGCTCGACTTATGAAACGTCTTCGCTGCCGTTTCCGCTGCAGAAACGTGAGAATAATTGATCGTCAATGGCTGAAGTCAATGTTCTTGCCGTTAAATATACACATGTAACTATTTGAGTAATATTTGTTTAGATCCGTGATAGCCCAGTGGATATGACCTCAGCCTCCGCTTCCGGAGGGTGTGGGTTCGAGTCCGGTCCGAGGAATGCACCTCCAACTTTTCAGTTGTGTGCATTTTGAGAAGTTGAATTTCACGTGTCTCAAACGATGAAGGAAAAATATCGTAAGGAAACCTGCATACCAGAGAATTTTCTTAATTCTCTGCGTGTGTGAAGTCTGCCAATTCGCATTAGGCACGCGTGGTGAACTATAGGCCCCTCTCATTCGAGGAGACTCGAGCTCAGCAGTGAGCTGAGTATGGGTTGACAATGATGATGATGAAATATTTGTCTGTATTTGTTGTTAAATAACTAGTACCGGAGTGGTGATTATGGAAATTATCTTTCCTGATAAATCTGACCTTGATTCTAATGAATCTTAAAAAAAATAATAGAACTAAATCGCAGAACCACCTGCGAAGTCTGAACTCAAATGTATACAAAAAATTAAAAAAAATTGTAGAACCACCTGAGAAGTCTCTTTACTCAAACGTATACAAAGTCTACTCAAATGTACCTACTGAAATATATACAAAAAAAAAGATACAGTCAAAGTATGTATATACACACATAAGTATAGAAGATTATTTTTTTGCTAAGTTTTGTTCAAAATTTTCTTTGGTTTGAGGCTTATGTTTCGAATCCACTGCATGAACCAAGTCGCTTAATAGTTCAGGGATGTAACTCTACCTGTAACCTAAATAAAGACTAAAAATGACTTTGCAATTGCACGTTGTAGAGTCAACATTTCCTGAGGATGCTCCGGTTTCGGGGTGAAACGTACGTAGAGAGTATTTTGTCGGACCTGGGTGACGTTGTCGCATGGGTTCGTCGACTTTTCACGGATGATAGCAAAATAAATAAATCATTATATAATCATGATGAACTTCCGCAAAGTAACGCCTGCTTCTATCCAATATCTAAATAAAGACGTTAAGATTCAAGGTGTGACACTTGGCTTAAATGGCTGTATAATTCGTGCGTTACCGACTACTTCAGCGACTTATCGGGGTTACTGCCACGCGTAACGATTTGAGGGGATCTATGTAATGCCATTATTACCTTAGATAGCATGGGTATTTATGTAATCCATTCATACTGTTATGTACGCTGAAACTACTGAATGAGTTCAAATGAAACTTGGGACGATTTGAGACCATACGGCGTAGGTTAGACGGCTTCCGTGGCACAGTGGTATGCGCGGTGAATTTACAAAACGGAGGTCCTGGGTTCGATTCCCGGCTGGGCAGATTGAGATTCTTTTAATTTGTCCAGGTCTGGCTGGTGGGAGGCTTCGGCCGTGGCTAGATACCACCCTACCGGCAAAGACGTACCGCCAATCGATTTAGCGTTCCGGTACGATGCCGTGTAGAAACCAAAAGGGGTGTGGATTTTCATCCTCCTCCTAACAAGTTAGCCCGCTTCCTTCTTAGACTGCATCATCACTTACCATCAGGTGAGATTGTAGTCAAGGGCTAACTTGTAAAGAATAAAAAAAAAAAAAAAATCTTTTTGTGCAAAATCAAAAATGAAATCAGAAGGGCAGAAACAGGGGTTGAAAGTTAGTATGGAAAGTCCTTCATTTTTAGAGTTAAAGTTATACAAAATTGTCCATACATGGTCCCTAAAGTGGTGAAATAGCGGTTGAAAGTTTACATTGATCTACGTCCACGCGGACGAAGTCGCGGGCGTCCGCTAGTATAATATAATAGTACGGAATCGTGTGAGAAAGTCCGACTCGCACTTTGCCGGTTATTAAACTGTTGTTGTTGTTCTAACAGTAGTATTTTTCCACAGTGCAACGCTCTGTGGGATCCTGGTGGCGGTCTGCGCAGCCTGCTGGCGGAGGTCGTCCCCATCTCACAAGCCTGATGCCGTTGTTGACTACGAGGTCTACACCATCAGCGCTGACGACAGGTTGCAAGTAAGCCTCTTGACTATACCTCCTTATTATCAGCTTATTTTTAATCACTCACTGCAAACCTGACCCTCTTTTGTAGCTCTCAAAAATATGTATTCATTGTAGGTGTCTCTCTAAATTATGTATTTTTTTGTAAATATGTATTTTTTGTATTTCTCAAAAATATGTTTTTTGTCAGAAGGAGGGTAATATTTTTCGAGCATATGTATGTATGTGTGTATGTATGTCCATTTATTTGGCACGATCTACAGCCCAAACGGTTTTTGACATATGAGGTGTTACTGAGTTCGTCAGAACTGTGGTAGTGACATACTATGACATAATAAAAGGTCTGGCTTAAAGAAACTAAAAAGTTCGAAAAAAAATATTATTATAAAAAAAAATTGGTTGCCTGTAAAGTCGGTATACGGGCGAAAGTTTTACGTGACAACGACTTTGAGTGGTAAAATAATTTCAATGTGAATATTCATTCGTATAGTAGGAAGAAGGATGAAATAATAGTAACAATTTAAAACATTTATTTATACAAAGAATTATATTTAAAACATTAATTTATACAAAGAATCTCGCACTGAATTTCATATTAACAAAATTTTATTTTTACCTTTACACATACATACGTATTTATATACAAATATACATACAAAATGTATATTGTGTGGTGTGTATGCCTATCTCTCTCACTCTCTCTCTCTCTCGCTCTGTCTCTCTCGCTCTTAGGCAGGCGAACCATGCCCGTGCCTCTCACTCGCTCTCATTGTGAGCGCATAACGTGAGCGGAGCGTAACGCAGTTTCTTGAAGTGTATCTACATAAAGTTCTGACTAATTTCTTTTTGTTGCTGCAGGCGGGGATAAATAATACTTCCAATGTTTGTCACCGCATGACACCACAAAGGAATTAGTTACAACTTTATGTACATACTAACTGACGCGTTTTACCCGCGTGGTTCCCGTTCCCGTAGGAATACGGGGATAATATATAGCCTATAGCCTTCCTCGATAAATAGCCTATCTAACACTGAAAGCATTTTTCAAATCATACCAGTAGTTCCTGAGATTAGCGCATTCAAACAAACAAACTCTTCAGCTTTATAATATTAGTATAGATTGTGATACTTGTGTTTATCCTTTACAGTTCATTACGCTTAAGCAGTCGGGTTTTTTAGGGTTCCGAACGTACGTAGTACGGAACCCTTATGTTTTTTATAATAATTGAGTTAAATATTTTCTCAAACTATGTATATTGAATTACTTTTACATACCACTTTCTTTCTGACACGGCTCTCTAAACAGACAAGTCTAAAAATAGATCCATGTTACTCCGCAGAAAAAGGTCAGCTTTACCTATCATATTCTGCCTCCGAATAAATTTGATATTTGTACTATGGTCAACCTGACGTTTTTAGGTTTCTGTACCTCAAACGACAATACTGAATCTTATCAGTTTGTTGTTAGTCTGTAAAAAAAATCTGGGATGTAACGGAGGCAATTTTGTCGGAACTGAAGGTTCGACCTTCGTAAAAGTGTTGGACCCGAAGTCGGAACCAAAATTGAAATAATAAACGATGTTCCGACTTAACGGAGCCGAGCCGAAGCTCCGTAACGTCAGTCTGTATGCCTTTTTAGACCCTTTATTATCGATGCGAGGGTTCTCCCACTTAATACGGTAGGTCATCTACTTGTTCCGAACTATAAGTACTACATACCTATTGTTAACAAAAAATATAAACCTTATTATTATCAGCCTAGACACCACTCCAATGCCGGTTGGCTGGGACATAATTATCTCTTTTATATAATTCTTTACAACATAATTATCTCTTTACTATAACTATCACTCATTCATTTTATTAATAAGTTAAACTGTAAAATGACATAAAGACAGGATCTGGGGCAAGCTGCGATTCGTTAAGAGAAAATCAAATTTTCCCGTTTACTTAATTCAACTGAAATACTCAGCCTTTCACAGACAACAATGTTATTCTCACACTTTGTTTAAGTTTTAAAGTTGACTGCAGTGTTTGAGATATCTATACTGAGCAAACAAGGTAGGCAATAAACATATTTTTAAGCAAAACGGAGAATTTTCGAGAGGCTTCGGCTGTGGCTAGTGCCGCCAAGCGATCTAGCGTTCCGGTATGTTGTCGTGTAGAAACCGAAAGGGGTGTGCATTTTCATCCTCCTCCTAACAAGTTAGCCCACTTCCATCTTAGACTGCGTCATCACTTACCATCAGGTGAGATTGTAGTCAAGGGCTAACTTGTAAAGAATAAAAAAAAAGTCAGATAATCGCCAAAGCAAAGTGTGCAAAGCAGTTAAAAATAGCAAACAACTTTAGCGCCCTCGACGTCTTTAACGGAAGCGTCGGTTCCTGCCACAGTCTACCGTTTGCTTACTTCGTCACTTCATTTCCACCTAAGCTATGACGTCAGCACCTCAATAAATCTCTCTTGGAATTTTCACAGGTCAGCAATATCGTAAGATGTTTAAAATTTTCTTGGTGTAAATCATCGTATTATTCGGTGGGGAATATTTTTTATCACTATCTGTATTTCTCAGATCGTGTCCTTTGGGTATTTGTATGAAATTGTAAAATGTCTTTGGGACAATTTTTCCAGGGAAGCACTTCTGTCATAATTATTTTAGCCGTGCAGTAAAGTTTTTTTCAAACATTAATTTGAACACATTAAAAATAAAACAAACCAAGTAGATGGTCTACCTGATATTAAGTGGTAACCCATATTCGGCTTACTACTGAGCTTAAGTCTCCTCTCAAAATGAGAGAGGTTAGGCCAATAGTCCACCACGCTGGCCCAATGCGGTTACCTGATATTAACCATCTATACTAATATTATAAAGAGGGAAGATTTATTTGTTTGTTTGTTTGCATTGAAATAGGCTGAAACTACTGAACCGATTTGAAAAATTCTTCCGCTGTCGGGAAGCTATTCTATCCTCGGGTGCTATAGGCTATATTTTACTCCCGTATTCCTACGGGAACGGTACCTACGCGGGTGAAACCGCGTGGCGTCTGCTATAGTCTATAAACAGTGTAATATATCGCAAGATATGCTTGAAAGACGTCCTATAAATGTCCTACATCAACTGTTACAACTACAAACTCATGTCTTACTTGAGGCGTAGGTTTTAAGCCTCATGTTCCTGTAAAGTCATTTACCTATGTACCTTATAGTGGTAGCGTCCACTGATCCGGATCCGGACATTAAACGGATTTTTAATTTTACGGTAGACAAAAATCCGTTTGATGCGATGCCTCCGATGCGATGGACGCCTGACGTTAAATTCATAAAAATCGGTTATGTGTTTTTTACTATTTTTAATCAGTTTAGTGGGTTATATGAGAAAAGATTTAGACAGATGGACAGACATTTTAGTATGTGACATATATATAATATATCTTTTAAGACTCTGTCCTTCAGTGATTTTTAGGAGATACCAGGAATTCCTTACCATTTTTGCGTAAAGCTAGGAATAGGTGTAATAATAGTACATACTCGTAGAACGGGTTAGGGTTAAAAGTGAGGCCTTTCATTAAACCCTTTTTATTTCCGTCAGCCTTTGAACCGATGGCCTTTAGATTTGAGTTAACCTTGTAACCTTTGACGTATTGGAGGCTAATTTGATTGAAAACTTTCACGTGACAAACTTTAACATACATCTATACCTGCTTATAATAAATCTGTAGAGAGGTCAATTCTGTACATGAAATATATTTCCAAAAACTATCTATCTAACTAACTATCAGGGGGTGATTAGTGATCGATACTAATGGCAAAAATGTTATCAGTAAAAACTTTGTCTGTCTGTCTGTATGTTTGTTATAGAAACACTGCTTGACGGATTTTAACGAAACTTGGTACAATTATTCTTCATACTCTTAGGCAGTAGTAGTATAGTATAATTTTCATCACGCTACGATCAATATGAGCAGAGTAGCGAAGGGAAATGTTGGGAAAACGGGAGAAGTTACTCCATTTTTACAGCAATACTATTGTAAGGGATGGATTTAAGAGGTCTAAGGGCGGACGAAGTCGCGGGTGTCCGCTAGTAAAAAATAAATTTTAAAAACTATAACCCATCTACGTAATAAACAGGGGTCTATAAAGAACGAAGCAAGAAAATATTTCAGATAGAAATAGAGAAATGCATAGATACAAAATGGCCGTGGTCCCACCTATTATTTATTACTATATCCTATGTGTAATGAAGGTTTTCCTAGCATAAAGTAGGTACTGCCAAAATCATTACCCTTCCTTATGGCTTCGCCGTAGGCGTGTAAAATAGCTATTTTACTGCATAGGGAACAAACACATAAAGGCGGATTTATATTTGTCTTACGTGTCGTGTCGTGACTCATCAGAACAGAATCGGTATTATCAGAATCAGATGCGTCACGACACGACATGTCAGACAAATGTAATTCTACCTTAAAGACGGAATTATATTTATCTGACGTATCCTGTCGTGACGCATCAGAACAGAATCGGTATCATACATTTTGTATGCGACACATCAGAAGCCATAACGACATGCCACAACACATATGTGTAAACGTTGCCATACAAAATTCATGATACCGATTCTGTCCTGATGCGTCACGACATGCGTCACGACACGACACGTCAGACAAATATAAATTCTGCCTTAAGTCGGGTTGTATGTTGTTGAATCAGAAATGTTCACCTCAAATTCCCATCAGCGATGTTGCGGTGTCGAACGTTGTTAGCTCGTTTCCCGTCTGATATTGTTTCCATTGGTGATCAACATTGCGTTAAGACGGATCAATAATTCAATATGCACATTAGCTTTTAGCGATGTCTGTTCTGTGTACACAACAATACAATTTACAATTTAAACACCTTCAAGGCAAGAGTGAATAGGCATCTTTTAGGCAAGCGCGTTCCAACAGACCGCATTACCGCTTTGCATTAAGCATTATGGCTCAAGCCAATCTATAGGTACTAATATTATTAAAAAATGGTAAAGTTTTTGGTGTTGTAAGGGGTAATGTCTGGACCACTGAACCGATTTTGAAAATTGTTTTACTAATATAAAGCCACGTTTTCCAGTGTTATAGTCTATATTTTAGATATCATAATTAACAAATTAGGAATGATAAAAAGAGCCGATTACTATCGGTATATATTGTAGCCTTTCGGACTGTTGGCTCTCTATAAATAGACGTTGGCGTTTAAGCCTTTTAAACAAAAGAATTACGATTTTGACTTTTAGAACGCGATGGTTCTACCACAAAACAGATCCTCAACACATATATACAAAAACCTTCGCTTGAAAATATACATTAGGCTCTCTGCTAAATAAATTAGCGTTGGCTTTTTGCCAAACGAGTAAATAATCCCCCTCACAGTATATAATAGTCTGAAATGTTAGTTACCAAAAGCGATTAGGGCGATTCATCTTCTGAGGTCCAGTGGCTGGGGGCGCCTCCTGAGACGGGTGACAAGTGTAATTGACCTCCAAACAGACGTTCCGATTGGATTAAGCGCTGGTAGAGTTATTAGCTGATGCCTCCTAGACTATAGTATTGAGCAATCTGTGTCGTGTGGATATTCTTAAGTACTATAATTACAAATTACAAACTGATCAGAAGGTAGAAAGTATTATAAAGTTATTTTGTAGTTTCGTGGATACTTTTATGTTTTTAAGTCGGCTATATTTCTTCATATTTGTACTGCAAGCATAAAGTGTTAAAACAATACATTAATATTTTTACCTTCATCACCCCCCTCCCCCTTTATGTCGAATTTGTGAATGATCATTAAACACCGCTATTCTATGGGCCTCATAAGAAGGCTCAGAGTCACACAGCGGGCGATGAAACGAGCTTTGTTAGGAGTATCTCTGCGTGATCGAATCAGAAATGAGAAGATCCGCAGAAGAACCAAAGTCACTGATATAGCTCAACGCGTTGCGAAGCTGAAGTGGCAATGGGCGGGGCACATAGTTTCGATGGAAGTTGGGTTCCCAAAGTGCTGGAATGGCGACCAAGCACTAGTAAGCGCAGTGTTGGTCGACCCCCACTAGGTGGACTGACGACATCAAGCGAGTCGCAGGGATGCCGGTGGCTCAGTATCATGTTTGGAAATCACTACAAAGGCCTATGTCCTGCAGTAGACGTCCACCGGCTGATATGATGATGATGATGATTCTCTCACCCTTAGGAAGGTCATTTCTTCAATTTTTAAGGTGAGTATACCCTACCCAACTTCGAGGTATACCTATACAGAGGTATATTAGTACTATAAAAAAGAATCATTAAATCGGACTACTCTGTAAAAAGAGACGATAGATGGTTTTATATTACAAATTAATGGAATTGGAAAAATTTACTTCAAAATAAAAATACATACATAAATTAACGGCGCTTGTAGCTCGCGAATAGAAGCTCACTCCCCCATACGCTCAAATCATCAGAGAGCCTAGTGGCAGTTTTATACTGTTAGCGTTAGCGTAAACACGAATTACTAAGGAATTGAAACAGCGCCATCTAGTGGCACTACTGCACAACTGTTTCAATTCCATATAAATTCTCGTTTACGTCAACGCGATAGTAACAGTATGAAAATATTGAAAACTCCCACTAGGCACAGAGACTTTCTAATATATTAAGTAAACCACTGTATAAGAAAAACTCGGTGTTTTTACATAAGAACTTACGTCACAAACTTTAGTATTCGAGTCAAAAATAGACCTACGGTCACATTTCTAAAGAACTCGAAAAAGGAAAAAGAATAAATAAGGAACGGCTTAGCGTTGCGCAAAGGATTTCTAGGTCCCGCTTGAGGTGCTAAGTGAGATCTAATTGTTCTGGTTAGTCTTAAAGTGTCGAGTAATTTAGCTGTTCAGTCTAACGCTGAAATGTAGGCCAAAGGAGAAAATCCTTTCCAGTACACTTCAACTTCTTTGTAAAGAGATATATTCCGTATTAAAGAGATATATATTTCTTATTAAAGGAAGTATGTACCTTATTTTGGCGATATATTCCGTATACAGTAGCATATATGGGTACAGTTTTAGGAAGAGAACTTTTAAACGGTTTTAAAACCTGAGTTAACAGGTTTTAAAACCGACTGCGTAACAAGTTAAAATTAAAAAATAAATATAAGGCGACTGTCGAGAATTTAGTGAGATTGACTACCTACTTTTATAGTTAAAAATTCTTAACTCATCTTATATCTTCAAGTATGTACATAACCATTTGGGTCACGTCATATTTTTTATACAAAATAATATCACATCATACAATTGGTCTATAATGCTTAAGATGTTTACATCTTTAAACACATGTATAATTTTGAACTCATGTAACATGTGTTTATAAGTCGAAATATCGAAAACCGTTTGACGTACGAAGATGAAATTTGAGGAAGATAGTTTATCATCATCATCATCATCATCATCATCATCATCATCATCATCATCATATCAACCGATGGCCGTCCACTGCAGAACATAGGCCTTTTGTAGGGATTTCCAAACATCACGATACTGAGCCACCTGCATCCAGCGAATCCCTGCGACTCGCTTGATGTCGTCAGTCCACCTTCTGGGGCGTATTACTGGGCCATTCCAGCACTTTGGGACCCCAACGTCCATCGGCTCTTCGGAGTATGTGCTCGCCCATTGCCACTTCAGCTTCGCAACTCGTTGAGCTATGTCAGTGACTTCTTTTGCGGATCTCTTCATTTTTGATTCGATCACGCAGAGATACTCCTAACATAGCTCGTTCCATCGCCCGCTTTGTGACTCTGAGCTTTCTAATGAAGCCCATAGTTATTTGTCTAGTTTATAGATAGTTTATAATCAGTATTAATTAATAGATTAAAGTGGTCTAAGGGCGGACGAAGTCGCGGAAAGGATTGCGAAACATAAATAAATTCTTCTGAAACAAATCTAAAGCTTATATAATGATTTGCATTTGCAAAAAATTGCTTTGCAATTGCACGTTGTAGAGTCAACATCTCCTGAGGATGCTCCGGTTTCGGGGTGAAACGTACGTAGAGAGTATTTTGTCGGACCTGGGTGACGTTGTCGCATGGGTTCGCCGAATTTTCGCGGATGATAGCAAAATAAATAAATCATTATATAATCATGATGAACTTCCGCAAAGTAACGCCTGCTTCTATCCAAAATCTAAAGCTGTCACTCTACTTTATCCTTTTCAGTCTAACCATAACTCTATGTCTATGCCATCCTATCAGGCATGTATGTACATAGACAAAGTTTACGGTTCGATTTCGATTACTTACGCTAAGAGCAGGAATGTTGTACCAATATCGCCGAGTTAGCATCAACACGGCATATTTGGATGCAGAGGAATATTTCAAGAGATCCACATCCCGTATCTATTAGTTAGTTACCTGAATTACTACGTTTTCTCCAATATTTGAAGTAGAACTCTGATAAACTTATATGTCTGATGCATATATCAGTTTGTCCTATATCAGCATAGGCAAAACAGAAAAGACATATTGTCGACCAATACCGGAAGAGTAGAGTAAACACAAAATTGTGCCTATGTTCGCTTAGTGGAGTCGCTAAATTCGGATCACTTTTTGCAGTGATTTTGTAGGAACATAACATACTCGTATCACGTACATATAGGTATATTATAAAACTAGCTGACGCCGCGCGGTTTCACCCGCGTGGTTCCCGTTTTCTTTATTTAATAATCGAAATATTTTACGAGAAAGATAAATACATATCAAAGTAAGTTTTTTTGTTCATACAGTGTGCAAAAGTGGCTTAACTTGTCAAAAACAAATGAAATTATTATCAAATTCTTTTGAAAATAAAATACTCTATAACTCGAATATTCACTAAGAAAAAGGGTTTGCGGAATTTAAAATATAACGAAAGTAAGATATTCGAGATAAAATGCCTTTGAGGCTTCGTCAAGACCGCAGAATGTCAAGACATGACATGTTTTAAAAAAATTCTCGACTCTTTGTAGTTTAACTCTCAAAAATGTATTTGATGTTGAAGAGAATGATGGACATTTCTAAAGAAAAGTAGCTTTTTTAGCGATTTGTAGCGATTTGCTAATTTTGAGTTTGTGAAAATTTCTTAATTTACTAAGAGTTAAAGAATTTATTAATTTACAGGGCTAAGATAAGTTTTTTACAGTCGTAGATTGAAGATAATATTTATTGTGAATTCAGGTTACAGTCAGATCTTATTGAAATAAACGCCAAATTCTGCCTTTCAGCTTGCGATATCATTATCAAAATTAAATTGAAATTAACAATTATAAATTCACCCATATTATATGTCAAAACACAGATGCATTTTTTTTTGTTTTTTTTTTTTTTTGATGAAGTCTCCAACTCCATATAGTTATTTTGTCAAACAAACTTATCCGGGCTACAGATCTTAACAGTTAACTGAGCAGTTTTAACTGTACCGTATTATCTAATAGCTGCTAAAAGTCCGGGCGGGATCCGTGGAACTTTTTTTTACAACTGATTACTATCAAGTTAACTTTTAAACAACTTTTAACACGACATTTTTAACGATACATGCTGGGAGGTGGGTAATTTATCAAAAGTTGTTACTAACCAGACGTTTTTTTTTTACTGTTGATTAATTAAAAATTATACAACTTAACAGCCACAATGGCGTACAAATTGCGATAAATTATCTCGTTCCGACGCTCAAAAATTTTCATCTCCTGGTAATTCAGTTAGCTACCAGTATCGAGAATTTTCGTAGAAAAGTAAAAAAAGTTGTTCGTCTCATTCACTCACGAAAAATTAACTTGATAGTAATCAGTTTTACAAAATGTTTTACGGATCCCTGGCTATAATCAAACCCATTAGAAAAAACTGTACAGTTAAAAAAGTGCACTTAAAGTCTGTAGCGCCTCTTAGTGACTTAACCCTACGAAGGACATAAACCCAACAAAAACTGAACTGAAAATGTAACGTTTTTGAACACGCTAACTAAAGTTTAACTTACTAGGGTTTAGAGCACATACTGGTAACTAAAACTAAAATTGTACAAAACAAATTTTGCTCTAAGCTAGTACTCTAAACATTTGTACACATCATAAACCAGTTACGAAGTCGAGATGAAAAATGGAACATACATATATAATTTTTGACGGCCTCCGTGGCGCAGTGGTATGCGCGGTGGATTTACAAAACGGAGGTCCTGGGTTCGATCCCCGGCTGGGCAGATTGAGATTTTCTTAATTGGTCCAGGTCTGGCTGGTGGGAGGCTTCCGCCGTGGCTAGTTACCACCCTACCGGCAAAGACGTACCGCCAAGCGATTTGGCGTTCCGGTACGATACCGTGTAGAAACCGAAAGGGCTGTGGATTTTCATCCTCCTCCTTACATGTTAGCCCGCTTCCATCTAAGACTACATCATCACTTACCATCAGGTGAGATTGTAGTTAAGGGCAAATTTGTAAACAATAAAAAAATAAAAACAATTTTGCAATGACAGCTTTAGCGTTTTCTATATTCTGTGGCAAAAACTTTACTAATATTCTATAGGTAAAGAGTTTGATTGTTTGTTTGGTTGGACGCGTTAATCTCAGGAACTGTTGATTTAAATTTTAAAAAAGTTTGCGTTAATTAAAATAGTCGATTTATAGCGGAAGGCTTTAGGCTATACAATATCACGCTATACGACCAATAAGAGTAGGGTTTCAACGAAAAATGTGGCGAAAACGTAAAAAAATATTCTTTTTGAGAGCCCGTTGCTTGCGCTGCGTAAACGTAAAATTTACTTAAAAATGTAAGAAGGAATTGTTTCTCTTTATAACCTTTTTTATAGTAACCAAAGGTTTCTAAATTTCAGAGGACCGAGTCTCAGAGGAGACGCTTTTAAAGAGCTCTTGCGCTCATCTCTATCGCTTCTGCCTTCGGGCTCCATCAGGCGATGCTTCTTCGCTCGCTCAAAACCCCCGGTGACGCTGAGGTCCCATTAAGGAGCCTATACACTTACTTAAGCACTTACACAATAAGTGTTTTTTTTTTCATCGGATCTGCGATCAGTCGTTAGACTTTAAGCACTGCTCTGCTGTCACCTAGTTATCGAGCACGTCAGCTCGCTTCAGGCGTTTGATTCGCGGCGCTACCATCAATGAGCTAGCGAAGCTGGTGGGAGGCTTCGGCCGTGGCCAGTTACCACCCTACTGGCAAAGACGTACCGCCAAGCGATTTAGCATTCCGGTACGATGCCGTGTAGAAACCAAAAGGGGTGTGGATTTTCATCCTCCTCCTAACAAGGTAGCCCGCTTCCATCTTAGACTGCATCATCACTTACCATTAGGTGAGATTGTAGTCAAGGGCTAACTAGTAAAGAATAAAAAAAAAAGCGATTGGGATGTCGCGTTAGCCTTTCTTTATGCTTTTTGCAGTTATTACTGATTTCCTCACAGACAGTTGGCATTTCAAGGTATTCGTGGGTTTCATTGTTGCGAGTGAACCAAGGGGCATCCGTGATAGTCCTAAGTATGTTATTTTGTATCCTTTGGATGCGCATTGCGAAGTAAAAAAAAATCTCATACTATTCCATTACAGAATTAAGATAGATTCTTAAGTTTTCTCTTAACATATTAATACATGTATTATATCGTTACACTTATTTCCGCGTATGCCAGCCAAAGCCAAGAGCAATTTACAAAAATGTGTTTTTTATATCTAACCAGAATTAGTCCTGCTTGACTGTCCCTGCGGGATACCAATTGCCGTTACATTCAATAAGATTATTATTCCGATGATACCGTGATATCTAATAATATCTAAATAATTTTCTACACATAATACAATACACATAATAGCCTAGTGGATATGAACTCTGCTTTCGATTCGGAGGGCATAGGTTCGAATCCGGTCCAGGGCATGCACCTCAAACTTTTCATTCAACAACGTGTGTAAAGTCTGCCAAACTGCATTGGGCGTGGTGGAGTATTGGCCATTTTTATTCTGAAAGGAGACTTGTGCTCAACAGTGAATTGAATATGGGTTGTTAATGATGAACAATAGGCACAAAATATAGCATTAGTTAATGCTATATTTTGTGCCTATTGTTCATCTAATTAATTAATGCTATATTTTATTAATCGCTTTGAGATTTCTTTAAAAAAAATTGCAAAGCGATTAATTGACGGCTCCCGTGACCAGAAGGTTGGCCTATGTTTAGGTTAGAGAATTAGTATTTTAGAAAATTCTACGACGCCTAAGTTTGTAGATTTCATTTTATTTAATCTTAATAATAAATACGTTTAGTTAATTTAGTTAATAAATATTATAGTTTTATTTAAAGTTTTAAATTGAGCAATAATAAGACAAAATATAGCAAAATATATATTATACCTACTAAGTTGAATTATTATTCGGGGTCAAAAATCGGATCTCTCCTTTGACGTCAATAATAATAAAGATTGCTATTAAAAGAACAACTGTTGAGTTTATTTGTCGTCAATTATCATTGCATACTCAAGAAACCACACCGATATTTCGATACCTAAGTAAATAGGCTTAGGTAGTACAGTAGATACCTACTGATCCAGACGAGAATTTCCATATCGGGCCAATGGAAGTTGGAAACAAGGCTCAGCGCAAACCCTGGCTAACCATGACTAACAAAGTTAGTAGCACTTGCGCAGTTTGCGATAGTAGTTTAGCTTCTTAGGGTTTAGTTAGGAATACTGACTCGGTTTTAGTTGACCGTTAAAGCAAATATGCATGAATGCATTTAGCCTATTTAGAAACAAGCAGCTTACTCACCGAACCAACCCCGACGCAAAAAAAGGGGTGTTATAATATAAGTTTGACATCCCTCTTTTTGCGTCGTACACTCGACATTGTAGACGATATTTAGGTATAATGTGTAAATAAATTTCGACGCGACTAAATTAAATTAAGTCAATTATGCACATTTGTTTGTCTCAGTTTTGATGCGCTAGTGCCCTATCTCTAGTATATAATATCATTGGGTATAAGTACGTTTCGTGGCGCACATCCTAGGCGTATCTACTTCGACTCTATACATCTTAGTAGTTCCGATTAGAATAGTAAGTCTATACTAATATTATAATGATGAAGATTTTGTTGGTTTGAACGCGCTAATCTCAGAACTTCTGGTCCAATTTGAAAAATACTTTCAGTGTTAGATAGCCCATTTATCGAGGAAGGCTATAGACTACATATTATCTTCGTATTCCTACGGGAACGGGAACCATGCGGGTGAAACCGCGCGGAGTCAGCTAGTAATATTATAAACCTGAAGAATTTGTTTGTTTGAACGCGTTAATCTCAGGAACTACTGATCCGATTTGAAAAATTCTTTCAGTGTTAAATAGCCCATTTATCGAGGAAGGCTATAGGCTATATTTTATCTCCGCATTCCCAAGGGAACGGGAACCACGCGGATGAAACTCGCGCGGTCAGCTACTAGTGAGATAATTAGGCGACAATGAATTCTTATTTCCGAACGCTCCATTATTCTTTCGTTCAGTAATCCAGCTTAAAACGTTTCTAATTGGGTTTGTCTCGCTCTAAGTGTTGGGGCGTGGGACAGAAATGGCCGAACGTATTCCAATTAAATCCCTATCTGAGTCTCTTGAAACCGCCAGCCGACATCAACGTTGCTTTTTAAACAAAAATAAGCACAATTTGCTTAAAACTAAAATTGTTAGCAGAGCACTAGTCGCCATCCTAGTTGGTTTTTTAAAAAAATACTTCATACTGATTTTTTTACAAATACACGGTAAACAAACTTACAAATTTGAATTCTCAAGGATTAATAAAACTAAACAATTAAATTATTATTTTATCAAAAAAAGTTCGCTACAACGTTTTACGACATTTTTAATTCATCATTAATTTTGCCACCATACAGCCTGAGTTTTAGGATATTATATGATTAGTTTGTTTGTTCGTTATCTTGTTGGCTTGTTGGTAACAGAAAAAAATAATACAAAGAATAGCATAGCTTCAAATGTTACTTCGCCGCTTTGGTACACCGTCGAACATTTTGCCCTAGAAGAATGAAAAGTCAAAAGTCAAACTTCATTTATTTCAAATAGACTTAGTTTACAAGCTCTTTCGAAACGTCAGGTAATAATAATAAACTTAAGATAATGGTGATAATAATTATTCGAAAACTTAAAATTAAAAGTTACGAGGGTTCCAAACGCGCCTTGGTCCGAGAAGAGCCTACAACAAACTCAGCCAGGTTTATCCTTTTTTAGTTTATCACAAATGACAACAAAAATGCACTGTTCTTCAAGAAACATACTTTTATTAAGCCAATTAATTAATCAGATCCTTATTTATACATCATATTATCATCTCCATATACTTATAAACGGGTTTATATCTGAGTTCCCTGGGCCGACGTTGTATGAGTCGGTGGGCATTCATCTTTGGAATGGAAATGGATTTTGACGGCCTCCGTGGCGCATTGGTATGCGCGGTGGATTTACAAGACGGAGGTCCTGGGTTCGATCCCCGGCTGGGCAGATTGGGATTTTCTTAATTTGTCCAGGTCTGGCTGGTGGGAGGCTTCGGCCGTGGCTAGTTACCACCCTACCGGCAAAGACGTACCGCCAAGCGATTTAGCGTTCCGGTACGATGCCGTGTAGAAACCGAAAGGGGTGTGGATTTTCATCCTCCTCCTAACAAGTTAGCCCGCTTCCATCTTAGACTGCATCATCAATTACCATCAGGTGAGATTGTAGTCAAGGGCTAACTTGTAAAGAATAAAAAAAAAAATGGATTTTGCTCTAGATTAACACAGTGGCTACTTTTTATTACCTTAACGTACTATACCTACCTACGTCAAATTAAGGAGTAACAAACGTTATTTAACATTATTATCACAAATCCCAAAATAACCTACGATATTTACCAACACGCAACTTGTTCTAGCACTACAAAATGCATTTACGGAATTAAAATGATCACATGACGCAATATATTAATTTACTTTATTGTTTTTGAATGCCTACCCTCGGATTACAGGTTATTAAGCATATTATGCTTCAATATTGTTGAAAACTAAAAAAAAAAAATACTAATTGTAATTGATTATCGTATGTAATCAAATATGACCTACATTTGGTAGGAATTGAAATTAACTGACGATAAAAATTTCATTACTTAATTTTTATTGAATAGTGTAATGTACATTTGAATATGATTTATTTATTTATTTATTTATTAAGTTTGCTAGCGATTTTTACATAGTTTTACACATACAAAAAAAACAACTTATTAACTTACATGCTTAGCTTATGCAAAATCGTATTAAAGCAAACATTGCTTGCAAAACAACTTTTATCTAATAGTGTTACAAAACAAAGTACTTATATTTTACAACTTAATTATAAATCTAATGTATCCTAATTAAAAGCAAAAAAGAAAATGAAATGTCTGTATCTAAAACAAGGTAACTAATAAAACAAGCCAGTCATACTTGGCTAACCATGTTACTAAAGATTAACCTGCGAAAAGTGTTTGGCGAATTTAATGATTTATAAATTTTAGAAATAAACACAATATGAAAAATTGTGGCACCAACGGGTATCGAACCCACGGCTTTTATTATACAGGATGCTCTGGAGTATTTCAGATAACTTTAAGGTTAATTGACGAGTCCACTTGTGTGTTGTCCCGCGGAGCCGAACTGCATAACTATTTTTTTTTTTTCCGCGGGATTTATTTCATGAAAAGGACTCTACCAAAGTGTTATGCTAGCTATCATCCAATAAGTCCACATGCCTGCAGCGCTTACGGCTTGGAGTACGATAAAACTTATTTTATTCCTAAGATCCCTTACTTGCATATAACATGTCCAACCCATAGGATTTATGACTGACATCACACGGAAAATCTTACAACGCGCTTAAAATAATCCTCACAGTAAAACACTTCGTTCGTTCGTTCGTTATCAACCCATATTCGGCTCACTGCTGAGTTCGAGTCTCCTCTCAGAACGAGAGGGGTTAGGCCAATAGTCCACCATGCTGGCCCAATGCGGCTTAGCAGACTTCACCCATGCAAAGAATTCAGAAAATTCTCTGGTATGCAGGTTTCCTCACAATGTTTTCCTTCGCCGTTAGAAACACATGATATTTAATTTCTTAAAATGTACACAACTGAAAATTTGGAGGTGCATGCCCCGGACTGGTTTCGAACCCACACCCTCTGGAATCTAAGGCAGATAATATCCACTGGGCTATCACGTCTTTTCATAACACTTCACATACAGAGATTCATGTAAGTAACATTGTCTATATAACCTTTAGCGGCGAATAACCGTAAGAAAACTATAATGATTATTATTATTATTGGCAATAAATAATAGATTTCCACAACCGCAACTATCGCTTCTGTAGCAAATGCCGAGGGAACAGTTATTGCTTATCAAAATTTCATATGTGTAAGTTTCAGGAGATTTCCCAGAACAATAATAATATTGAATGTTTATCGGCTCTAGAGAGTGTTGAATGATTTATGATAAAAACATACTGTTACGTGCTTTTATTTAATCTAAAACGTTGTGTACAGATAAAAAAGTAATAAATTCTAACCGTGGTGTAGGTTTTCCAATCCAATTTGAAATGTAGGGATAAATTCATACATTTTTATAATATTATTATAACTAACAATGTTTCTTTTTTCCTGGAGACCCTTGGACTATAGAGTCGAAGTGCCATAATTATCGCTACGAATTGTTTCACCGCGGTTAGTTGCTTCAACCGGTGACAGTAGGGTTGGGTCATTATTTGCGCAAAGTTCAGGATCAACCTGGCTGTCTAAGACGGAAATGCAGTCAGCATTACTGCCACTATTTCTCGTGGGTCTCATTTGTATCGCTATTAGAATAAGTTAGGAATGGAACTTAAACTTCTTATCGTATTCTTTGCCATTAAAAAAATACTAACTAACATTATTATCTCCACAGATATAAGAGGTAACTAGATTTACAAAGTGTCAATTCTTTGTATTGAAACCAGCGTACCCAGGGGCGTGGCCTAAATGGCTGTTTAATATTTAGTGAAAAATGAAATATGTCACCCTTACTTTAGAGTTGAATATTATTTATTCCTTTTGTCACAGAACAAAACAAGACTGCTAGTACATGCGCGGACACGCTTGCGATGTTCCGCACACCCGGGTGTACGCGGGCCACGCTCCCTTGCTACTTCTATTGCTAAAAGCGTTAGCTTTTAGCGTTGTCTGTTCTGTGATTATCTCCATCGATAGCGTCCATCCATCGATCCATAGTTACACCATTTCTAATTCCAGAACACCTGAAAGGATGTGTTTGAAAGGAGATGGTCTATTTCAGGTTCACTTTTGTACCCTGTATCATTAAAATTTAAAAAATACAAGGATTTTATTAAAATTTATTAAAGTGAATAAATCTAACTAAATACAAAGAAATAAATAAAATAAAAACCCAAGTTTTTGAGTTATACCAAGATGGCACCCATATAGCAACTATGACATGATAATTGACAGCAAACGTCAAATCGATTACTGCATTGAAAACGTCTATCCGCCATTATTACTCTTGATAATGTTGCATTTCTTGGGAGACAATGAAATAATTAAAGTAAATTCGTAGATTTGTATAATCAAACATAGTTTTAAAAAATATCTTCTTTTATTTCCGCTAGGGTACAATGATTGATCCTGGGCTCCATACAATTTTGGACCATCTCCCTTGGCACAGAAAGATACATTCATCTATACCGCATTGAAACCGCATAACATAATCAGCTGTGGTTTATGAAGTAGCAATGAGCAGGTCACATAGTTCGAAGAACCGATGGACGTTGGGGTCCCAAGATGCTGGAATGGCGACCTCAAGGAAAGCGTAGTGTTGGTCGATTCCCTACTAGGTGGACCGAGGACATCAAGAGTGTTGCAGAGAGCCGCTGGAGACCGTTGTGCTATGCAAGAGGCCTATGTCTAGTAGTAGACGTCCATCGACTGTTAATGGTGATGATGTGAATAAGTACCTAGCGCTTGTCACTCATGAATAAACCGCCAAGTTCGCAGCGCGCTTAGGGATGTGGGAAGTGAATATCGAAACCATACCTATAATATTTCGATATTTTTTTCACTGCCGCCTACACATCCCTAAATATCCTGCACAATTGGTGATAAATTTGATCGTGTGATCGACAGGTATTTATTTAGTCGTATATACTCACCATTACTACTAGTCACGTTGGGGCTTGGTTGCTTTTGCGAATCTCACGGATACATCTGAAATGAAACGAATAAAATTAGTAGAAAACATTTTTTTTTCATTTTAACAATATTTTGTGTATTTGTATTATCTTGTTAATGTGTATTTAATAAAATAAATTCAACTCATAAATAGCCCCTACACAAATTACAAAATTGAAAATTAAAAAAAAAAACGTTTTTTTACAGCATCCGGATCAAGAGGACTTGCCTGGTCCTCCGCCGGCCTACGAAAGTGTCATTGATGATTCTATGAATAAGGATTGCACCATTTTACAAGTAAGTCAAATTAAAAAAAATATATACTCGTTATACTTAAGCGGACACCTTTTAACTATAAACTACCTCCCTGCCAAATTTCGTTTTTGTACGTTAAGCGATTTTTGAGATTTCGTGATAAGTGAGTATCCAATCGCATGTCTATAATAAGATAAGCCATCTTGTAAAGATCGTAATCATTTCACTGCTAGATATCATCACCAACATCTACAGCCTATTTGCTTAATATCACACTATAATGCCAGACTTTTTATAAAACAGGATATTTGGTGCTAAGACCCATCATGCTGCCCGACAATGCTATAACGATACCTACTAATAGATGAAGGCAGGATTACCCTGTACCCGTTAGTCTATTGTAGTACCCACTCCTAATACAGTCTTTCCCGACTAATTGGAGGGGAATGGGAATATTGGTCATATTTAAAAAGATATGGCAAATTCTTTAAAAAAATAGATACATTTATATTTTTTTCTCATTATTACAGGAGGTGGTAAGCGAACCTTGTCCAGAATACAAAACGAGAGTGGACAGTGGCCTTCCTTCGTACGAAGCTGCTGTGATGTTGCGTGATACTAAATTATAATACATCTCAGGAATATACTAAATCGATGTGTATGTCACATCAGTACTGCTTTTGTAACTCGACATTGTGAGATACGCTTGTCTGTATCCCTCTCTGTCTAATACCATACTATAGATAGAGAACGATAGACACAAATTCAAATCTCACACAGTCGAGTTATAAAAATTTCGCTAGAGAATAGTGCTACTGAACTTATTGTATTGAATTTTTACTTTGAATTGCAATTAATATAAAGATGCTTCTGAGATTCGTACAAATGATTTAGTATCAATAAGTTTTAAAACCATAATCTTATACGCTAATTATACTACAAGATTTACTACAACAATTGATGACGCATAACAGCGTTGTTAAAAAGTTTAAATTTTAACTTGCATTTTTTGTAAAGAGAGCACAGAACTTTATTTATTTTTTAATTCCTTTCTATTAGTGCAACTAAATTAATATATAATTATCATTCTCAAGGACTGTTCAATCTGGGCAAAGACTCTCATACGAATTAGACAGCGTCCTTTTGGTTAGGAAGACCTTACACCTATTACAGAAATAACGGTTTATATACTCAGAAGAGGTACAATTATTCGCCCATTTTAGTATAGTCGCGCATATTAAAGTAGGCGGATAGTTGTGCTTCTGAGTATATTATCGGTAGACGGTTTAACCTTGGATATAGTACCTCGTAAGTTGGCTAATTGAACATTAGAAACGCATTATTTAATTATTCAAAGCGACACCGTAAACCAGTTACTCTCACCACTCGCAGATAGGTGATAATCTATATCTATATTAATATTATAAAGAGGTAAAGTTTGAATTTGTACAGGTAGTCTCTAGATCTAGCCAATTAAAAAAAAATCTTTTACTAATAAAAAGCTTCGTTATTTGCGAGTGTCATTGATTATGTTTTATCCTCGTATTCCCATGGGAACGAGAACGAAGCGGGTTAAACCACGGAGCGTCTGTTAGTACTACAACCAAAGTTGAATTGTTCCTAAAATAGAATATCTATACGATAACTTGTATAGAGTAACAATTTACGTTAAACTTTGAAAATGTGTGTGTGTTGGTGTTTGTTTTCTATTGCAAAAACTTCGATATATTAAAGCATTATCATACACCACTTTATGTTAAACAGATGAAAGACCCGATTTTAATTCATTGCTTTCCATTAGGCATGATTGTACGCGGAAGTCTATTTATTGTTTACCGCAAAAAGAATAAGATTTGTAAATAAAAAAAAAAAATAAGATTGAAACACGTCATAAAAATATATACAATAATAATTGATAGACTGGTGCAGTCAACACAACCTTTTAAAAATATAATATAGATTTTACCTTACACCTTAAAATTAGATGCTACAGTTGCGATGTCAATAGCTCATCAATCGTCTCTATCTCTCTCTATCTATACATAGAGATCACTTTACTATACTTAGAAAGACATTAAGACGAATTCGAAACTCACAATGTCGAGATATAAAAACTCACAGTAGCGCTATTCTTTAACAATGTTTTTATAACTCGACAATGAGAGTTTCAAATTCTTGTCTATCTTTCTCTATTGCGTTAGACAGAGAAAGATAGAGACGAATAAGAAACTTACACTATCGAGTTATAAAAAAAGTAACAGAGTGATCTACTGAAAACGGTATATCGTTTTCACAAAACTTAAAAGAGAAGTTTCGATTGTGCCATCCCGGAGTACGTAGTCTACGTTAACAATGAACAGAAAATCCGAACTTTTAATAATCGTGAATGCTATTGACATACCCATACGGTATACCTCATTTTAATGATCACGTCGAGTGTTCTATGTTTCGGGCACTTGTCCCGGATTTTGTTTTGTATTTCATTTAACCGGATTCAAAAGGTTGGTTTTGTTACGTTTTTAGTATAGGCTACATTTAACTGGATTCAAAATGGTGGTTTTGATATAATCATCTTCACAGTGTTGTGTTGTATAAGAGAGTTTAGGCTTCATTTTACCGACATCAAAATGGCAGTTATTATTTTGTTATATTTTAATGTAGGCTAAAGTTACGTTTTTAGTTTAGGCCTTATTTAACCGTCTTTAAACTAGTGGTTATTATTTCGTTACATTCTTAGTTTAGGCTTCATTTAAACGTCTTCAAACTATTGTTTAGTTTATTTTGTTACATTATTAGTTTAGCAATTAATCTATAGTCAGTCAAACGTCAAAGTTACTTGACATAATATACGAAATTGAGATTCTATGTAACAAATGTCATCCGGCGTTAACTGATAACCCTTCGTGGATATCATACAGTAGGTGTCATATCTCAGTTGATTTGATGTTTATTTTAATAGGTTGTTGAATAGGAAGCAGGTGATATCGTAGTCAACGGCTAAATAAATTAAAAAAAAAAATATGTTTGTCTATGAATTATTTTAACTGTATAACATTGAAAGCTTTGTTACTTTAGATCTTTGTAACGATGTAGATATGATCAACTAGGCCTCGAGAACGCTTTATTAATGTTATATGTATAAAGCCCATATATATATAAGTGTAATATATATACATATCTTTATGATATCTGCCGTAGGAGTGACATGTATTTCCATAATTACAGTGACCATCATATTTGTAGATAACACGGTACTTAGTGGATGTAACTTGTACAAATCGGATTAGTTATGTTTTACAACATAAGTCATAACATTAATCATCCATGGCCATCTGCTTATAGTGTACGTAATAGTAGAACCCACGTTATATATATAACGTATACGTATATATTGCAATGCACATTGTACTTTTTTTTACAATTCGATTTGTTTACGCAAAATAATACAAATTCGCGTAATCTTATATTAACAAAAAGAATAATCAATAAGAAATAATAATTTTACCAGATCTTATAAAATGTAGTTAAGTAATATTTTTTTCAATGTGTGAAAATATTTGAAATCACAGGTTTTTGTTGAAAATGACCACGAGTTTTAAGCGTGTGTGATTTTTGCGTGACATCTTCTTTATAAGTGAAAAAAAAAAGTAAAATGATTTTTAATTTTGTTAATTAAATTTAGTTTTCTTTTTACTGTATTTTATGGACTGCGAAATAAGGCTATACGATTAAAATTAAGATATAATACTGAAAAATATGTGTAAGAGCTTACCTAAAGTCAGTCATTGACGGTCAATTATTCTCACGTTTCTGCAGCGCAAACGGCAGCGAAGACGTTTCATAAGTCGAGCCGGCATGCACGTAGTGACCAATCCACGATCAGTTATAGTCGTGGGTGCTGCAGAAACGTGAGAATAATTGATCGCAAAAAGTAAAAACTTTCTTGGAGGGAAGTATTTTATATATTTAAGTACCTAATAGATAAGTGACCTTTGTAATAAGTTCATGATATCTTATGACTAGATTAAGGATATTAATAACCAAACTTAAACATAATAATATCTATTAATACTCAGCCCAAGTATGTATATAAAATAACCAGTATAATACGATAGATGTTGCAGTTTCATACATCCTTTTGATAGATTTTTTTTTTTTTTTTTTATGTAGTATAGGCTTACGCTTGACCACAATCAAGCCTGATGGAAAGCAATGATGAGGTCTAAGATGAAGCGCGCTTGCCTAGAAGATGCCTATTCACTCTTGCCTTGAAGGTGCAAAAAAAAGGTGGAAAAGGTTTTGTGTGTTTTTTGTGTATAATTTCTATATAAAAATAATAATGCGTATAAACTGTAAAAGACATAAGTAGTCAGACCAATTATCCAACCACCGACCAACCAACAAAATTGTCAGTCGTTTTTTAAGGAGGAGACGAGGTAAACTCACACATCAAAAATAATATTTAACACTAACAATTATATCATGACCTTATACTACACACAGCTATACATATTAAATCGTTTATTAAATCGTTATATCTTAAAATTATACGTGTGTACGTGTAATTTTAAGACATTGAAACATCGATTCTATAGACGCAGTTTGTTTGAACACATTTGATCTTGATCAAAAATACTTAATAAAGGTAGAAGTTAATTGGTCTGATCAAAGATTTGACGATTTCAGAGCACAAAAATGTTTGAAACAGTATTTTGTGACTTTACTATAATATTCAAGATAAATTCGTTAAGTAAAAGGCTTTTTGTCATTCTTTGTCTCAACCTCTTTGGTACAGTTGTTAATGCTGTCTTTTTTGTGAGTCAGAGAGATCCTGGGTTCGAGTTCCAGCGTAATTTAGAATTTTATACATTCTAATCAATGATTGTTTTATTCTTAAGCTGCTAATTTCTGGATTGGTAGTGGCTTCGGCTATGGCTATAGTTACTACTCGTACCCTACCGGCGACCACGTGATTTAGCGTTACGGTACGATGCCGTAGAAACTGTCAGAGGTATGGAGCATAAATACCCTAAACTCGTTCCTCTTCTAAGTTATCTCGCATCTTAGACTGCATCATCACTTAACATCAGGTGAGATTGCAGTCAAGGGCTAACTTCGTCATTGTTTATAACAAATGATATGAGTTCTATTTGATGACTTGAGCTCAGTTGTTTGTTAGGCAGCGTGGGCGCCGTCACGCTGCCAGTTACTTTAGTAATTATTAGTAATTATTAGTATTGGGACCTGCTCGAGGTGTTTCCTCTACCACAAAATAATGATATAATCTACCCGTGACGTCATACAAGCTCGTTTAGGAGTTATGATCATGCATATTATAATCGCAAAGCAGTATATTAGCATGAGCAGAGCATAAGAGGGGTTTACAATTAAATAAATTAAACAATAAATAAATAAAAATTCGGATAAGATACAAGCGTGTTAACTATTAGTTATATTGTAAAAGAATTCGCACAGCGTTGTTTAAGTGGAATACACATGAATAATAAAAAAATTAAATAAAACATTTTTTGATTTTTATTTAATACCTTAGCCTACTAGTGTAAATACCGTTTCTTTTTTATGTCGGTTAAAAAGCGTCAGCTTTGGCGTTTTCTATGTTCTGTAAACCGACAACCCTAACAAAATGAGCCTAGTTATTATAGTCTTTAATTAAAATACGCTGCTCTAAATCATATTTACATTATGTGGGTAATCTGTTTGAATGCAGGTATCTACCTGGAACGCCAATGTTTTGTTATCTGTAGACATAGTTTATGTAAATTGTTACACTATTATAGTACATTATGCTTATGATAGGTACTACTACTACCCACTAGGTGGACCTCAGACCAATTATAGAAGGACCTGTATCGCACTCATAGTCACGAACAAAATTGTCTGTCATTTTCTGAAGAAAACGAGCTTAGATTTGGTGTATATCTTATACTAAACTAGAAGTTTTTGCCCGTTTTTTACACAATTCAATTACACAAAAAGGTATTTTTACGGAGCTCTTTAACCGACGAACACGATTATTTAACATCGATACTATAGAGACGTTTTTATAATCGCATTAGATCGTTGATCATATACTTTGACAGAAAAGTAACATCTAGCGAGGCAGGTCCTATACAATAATTGGTCTAAGAGGTGGACCGAAGACATCAAGCGGGTTGCAGGGAGCCACTGGACGCTGGCGGCTCGAGACCGTTTTGTTTGGAAGTCCATGCAAGAGGCCTATGTCCAGCTGTGGACGTCCATCGGCTGAATGATGATGATGATGATGATGTTTATGTTATAAGTGGCGATATTGCAGCTCGAGTCAAAGGCGACAGCTATAGTAAGGAGGCAGAGGCTGTAATTATCAAAGCGCACGTATGTCATACGACGTTTTATAACACATTTGCGAGGAAACACACTTTGAATACATTTTCTGAAAATGAATTTGTTGATCGTTCTGTTTTACATATGATGTCATCATATGGAAGACACATCATTGTAATTTTTGCACAGATAGCGAAATGCGTTCGTTTTTTACTATCGGCAAATGCACCAAATACAGCCCGTATTACTAATGAAGTAAATTAATATTTTTGTGTTTCTGTTACAGATAAATCGTTGTCATTTATTGTCAAAATAGTATTATAGTAAATATTATAGTTTACCTCACAAACTATTTTATTCATAAAATCTTGAGCACTTTTCTGCCATAAAAACTCTTTGCTAAGACTTAAAAAAGTACCGTTCGTTTTTAGACGGATGATTAACGTTTTTAAATTACATTACAACACATGTTCGTTTTACTTTACATTACGGCACATGTGCGTAATGAGATACATTACAATACTGAAATTGGTGAAATAAGAGATACTTTACGAGCAAATGTGTTATAAAAAACATAAAAATATTTCACACAGGAATTAATGTATTTCAGGGGCCACCACCACAAAAAAGCCGCATCCAAATCGGTCCATCCGTTTGAGTGCTTCGATGCCATAGCCTGACATCGATGTCAAATTTATAACATCCCTTTTGCGTGGGAGGTTCAAAATAAATACAAACATTAACCAACCAAAATCCCCTCCGCTATGCCACAAAAAGTTTTGTCATAGTCAAGTAAAGTACAGTTATTTCGTTTATTCCTATATTAAAGCTCGGCTCGGGCTGAGATCATTCAGACGTTCACCACACCTGCTGCAAGCATCCAATTTATTCCTACAACGATACAAAGACTGTAATAATAATTGTACTAACAAGAGAGTTTGGAGTACTTAAAGCCTTAAGCAGGGTTTACCTACTCGGGGTATTATTCTACCCCGAGTAGGTATGCCTTACTGAAAGGCACTCCGATATTATCTTCAGTTTTCTTTTGTATAGAAATATTCCCTTATAAAAAAGGTAAGGGGTACTTCATTACAAATATGTTCTTTTATTTGAGGTGCTCAGCATATCTAGTATGTATGAGTCTTATTGTTTTTTTTAAAACGAAGTTAATTAATTTGACATGATAATTAAGGCCTTTTCTGAAAGAACCACAAGAAAGTTCTGTCCATGTCCAGTATCACCAATAACAAATAAACCGATAGTATTTTTACGGATAGAAGATACAAATTGTTGTTGAGAAAATAATTTTCAGAATTTTTGGAACTCGCATTAATTAGATAAATATTTTTTTTGTCTCGCTCCCTTGTCTACAAATTAAACATAGATGATACAGTAAAAGTGTTTAAATAAAATAGCCAATTAAAACACCTGGAATTGAATTCATATCCGGTGTAAGCTTGCAATGTCATGCAATAATGTCAAATTTCAATAAGACACAAGTTATAAAAAAACATTAAATCGAAGGCAGAGAAGCATTAAACAAAAAAACAACCTTAAATTGCTTTAAAAACGCTATACGAACGCTACTATGCGAAGAACACTGACAATCTGTCAGGGTGTGAGTTACAAGCCATGATGAAAATTCTTAATTAATGTTGTCAGCTAATGAAAAAAAAAACATTTTATGTAATTAATTTAATTTCCAATTTTTTTTTTATTTTGGGTTTTAAGCCCTATATTTTATATTCTTTTAAGATAAAAAATTATTTGTTCTGCTTAGTTGACACTCGGAATAAAGGCACAGCCTCCACACAAAATTGGGGCATGTCCTTTGTACACATTTTACTGTGATTTCATAGGCGTAACATATCTACCAGTATAAAATCGTTGATATAAACACCAGCATCAGAACGGCTATTCGTCAGAGGGTAGACATTTGGCTTTAGAAACAGATTTCCCGATAACCGCCGTGGGCTATGCGGTTTATAACGTGAAAGAATTGGCTTTGATGGATCATGAAACCGCTGACTTGCTGCGCTGGGCACGCGTGGTACAAGTTAAAAGCGATCTGCGGAGTAAACGCCTTTACGTGCTCTTTGAAGCACGGGCGTTTATAGCCTGAAAACCATCGAGCTAAAGAATTTTAGCTAACTTATCCTAATAGCCATCAGTGGCGAAGGATGGAATTTAGATAAAGGTAAACCGTCCCAAAGAAAATGATTCATACAGCGTGAAACAAACTACGGCTTCTCATATAATTATCTAGATATAGTACAACAATGAATATGCGAGGATTTTTATAGGTAACCCGGTGGGAACCGGCTTGCATGAACCCTTCGCCGCTGATAGCTATACAAATCATGCCTACGTAGAATGCAAGTATATTGGCTGCTTTTTCGAATGTTGCAGTATGGTCAATGGGTCATGTATAAATATTTTCTTCCTGGGCCCAAGTACTATAGCTGTGTGGACTTTATGATGTTAAGCGCTGCCTGCTTTGAGGATGGCTCCTAGCAAATCAACAGAAGATATTTTCTATTTACAACCGACGATAACAGAGAGAAGGTTAACAATTCGACGTGTAATTGTTTTTTCCATGTATGTATAACTTTTTACTGCTTAGTCTGATTTTAATATATTTTTTTTATTAGTTACGTATTGTGCAATTGCGCATACTCTAGTAAAAAAAATAGAGCCGTGATATCCCAGTGGATATGACCTCTGCCTCCGATTCCGGAGGGTGTGGGTTCGAATCCGGTCCGGGGCATGCACCTCCAACTTTTCAGTTGTGTGCATTTTGAGAAATTAAATATCACATGTCTCTAACGGTGAAGGAAAATATCGTGAGGAAACCTGCATACCTGAGAATTTCTTAATTCTCTGCGTGTGTGAAGTCTGCCAATCCGCATTGGGCTGACTATCGGCAGCGTGGTGGACTATTGGTTTAACCCCTCTCATTCTGAGAGGAGACTCAAGCTCAGCAGTGAGCCGTATATGGGTTGATAACGTCTAGTAAAAATCCCTGTGCACGCAGTGACGTGCACTCCACAGATGCAAAAATGTGCCTACCCTTAGGACTTATCACAAACCTGTATTTTTCCATTTTGTATAATTGCACAATGCATACCCTAGTTAAAACCACGCCACTGTGGGCACGCCACTCGTTAATTCTAGTACACTAGATACGAGTAGTTATGTGTGTACTGTTTAAGTATATTTATTTATTTTATATTTAAATACAGTGTGCCTAGTGGGAGTTTTCAATATTTTCATACTGTTACTATCGCGTTAACGTAAACGCGAATTTATATGAAATTGAAACAGTTGTTCCACTAGATGGCGCTGTTTCAATTGCTTAGAAATTCGCGTTTACGTTAACGCAATAGTAACAGTATGAAACTGCCACTAGGCCCTCTGGTCTATGGTTATCCAATAAGCTCCGCCGATTGTTCGTCACTGTGAACATGCCCTTCAAACCCGCTATAATTGAGAGCATTAGTTGATCAAACGGTACGAAACATCAAATAGAGAAATTAAAAGAAAATTGATTTGTGTTTATCTTTTTCCCGTTTTCAGAAATCTACAACAAGCTTTATTTATAGATCAAATAATTGACTTAATGAATTCTAAAAATGTACGTATCAGCAGCGAAGAGTTCAGGCAAACCGATTCCCGCCGGGTTACCTTTAAAATCCATTCATGTTTATTGGTGTACTGTGTCTAGATAGATAATATAGATGAGAAACTGGAGTTTGTATCACGTTATATGAATTTCTTTTTCGGACGGCTTACCTTCATCTAAATTCCACCTAAATATACTAGATACTAATATTTTATAGAGGAAATGTTTGATTGTTTGCTTGTTTGCATTGAATATGCTCTGAAACTGCTTTCCGGGATAAAAAGTTACTATGTTAAACGATTTTTTTTTGTCTGTACTTTCAACGGTCACATTGAAAAAAAAATGTACTAGGCAAAGTTGTACACCTATCTTAAAATTATGTTTATTTAATAAGGATTCCAAAAATGTAAGACATTAGTACATTATTTTCAAAAACTTCGGTATAATTGCTATTTTCGTTCTGAAAGGGGTTGACTAAGTAAAATTGTTACTTATTAAAATTTGTTCCTGTCACTTGAATAACAAAAGAATTCACATTGAATCGTAAGATTAAGCCTATGTGTTAAATATATCTATAATATTCAGAGTAAAATCCATTTCCATACAAAAATTCAGCCAAATCGCTTCAGTAGTAGCGGCATTAAAGAGTAACAAACATTTATACAAACATTCGCGATTATAATATTAGTAGGATAGTACAAAATGAGTTAAAAGTTGAGCATTTCTCACGAGATTTTTTACGCGAAAATACCTACCCATTTGAAGGGAGTAATTTAGTTGCAAATTCTCATAAATAACATCCACGTGGTTGGCCAGGAATGTTCGCGTACGTCGCAGTAATCGTTAAGACGCGACGTAGCCATGCGTGAGCGTATGCTTGGATGTAACGTAGGTAGTAATTTTATAAATGGAACATTTCGCACTCATTTTGGAGCCAAATTTAGACGAGATGCATTAGAAAGAACGGGAAAGTTATATAAAAACAACTACTAGTCTTAGGTCTTAGCTTAAAGGAAAATTAATCCTTTAGGATTGTCGATCTGTCGACGTTTTCGATCCGTCGATGCAGTAGTTTAGATAGTACGTATTTCAAAGAGCACTAATACAACGGATGGAGTAAAGATGTTTTAAGTTGCTACTCGCTGTTAAAACATCTTTACTCCATTATACTATTAACTAATTGATGGAGTGAAAACTTACACAAGCGCTTAGTTTGAAAGTAGATTATAAAACAAGACCATGCGTTAAAACTAAACTAGAGATTGGGATCTTGACATAGCTCTCAAGCCTTCGTGGTATATTAGAAGCCGAAAGTTCGTCTGTCGTTACTTCTACCATAGGTTCTTACCTATGGTAGAAGCAACGACAGACGAACTTTAGTAGAAAACTATTCAGTTTTTTAAAGCACTTACTTACGCGGTTTTTGTCCTTTGATTTTAATGTAAAAAATTGCAATTTTGGTAGGTTTTAATCATAATCATCTCCTATACCTTATCCCACTTAAGTGAGTTCGGCAAAATACGTCATATCATCGTCGTACGTCATACGTCATAATCATGGAATTGATAGTTGTTTTATTAATAGTCATCATTAACAACCCATATTCGACACTGTTGAGCACGAGTCTCCTCACAGAATTTTAGTTATCACACTGGCCTAATGCATGTCGGCAGAGTTTGCACCCGTAGAGAATTGAGAAAATTCTCAGGTGTGCAGGTCACCTCACAATGTTTTTCCTTCACCGTTAGAGACACGTGATATTTAATTTCTTAAAATGCACATAACTGAAAAGTTGGAGGTGCATGCCCCGGACCGGATTCAATCCTACGCCCTCCGAATCGATGGCAGAGGTCATATCCACTGGGCTGTCACGTCTTTTTTTAATGATAGTAAATAAATGATTTTTAAATACAAATCATACTGAGATGTATGGGCTCCATTCAGCCTTTCAATGCACCAGTGCAACGCTAATGCGAGTCTGGTGTGCTGTATGTTAAGGTCCGTTTATATCTACAGACACAGTGCGTCACAGACAAGTAGCGTGGCAGACAGCCACAGACACCGTCTATTCACACTGCCCAGCAGGTAGCTAGAGACACTTAAAGTCCTTTTCATGAAAGAAGTTCCCCAGACGCGGCGCTAATGTCTTAACAGTGGAATTCATAGACATTGCTGGGGCACCCCCAGGAGATCATTCACTCGCTGAGTGTCAAATTCTCAAACAAATAGATTTTAAATTGGACACTCAGCGGCTGAATGATCCAGTACAACTTCTATGAATTCCACTGTTAATGGCGCTCATTGTCATTTGGTAATGGTGGTCTTATTGGCAATTGTGTAAGGCGCTGTCAATTTTACTTCAGGTTTTATGAAAACGACTCTACAGACGGCCTCCGTGGCGCAGTGGTATGTGCAGTGGACTTACAAGACGGAGGTCCTGGGTTCGATCCCCGGCTGGGCTGATTGAGGTTTTCTTAATTATTGGTCCAGGTATGGCTGGTGGGAGGCTTCGGCCATGGCTAGTTACCACCCTACTGACAAAGACGTACCGCCAAGCGACTTAGCGTTCCGGTACAATGTCGTGTAGAAACCGAAAGGGGTGTGGATATGTCATCCTACTCCTAACAAGTTAACCCGCTTCCATCTTAGATTGCATCATTGTAGAGATTGTAGTCGAGGGCTAATTTGTACAGAATAAAAAAAATAGACATGAACCGCACAGACAAAATATTCTTTCCGCGAACGGCCAGGCGCGGCTCGCGTCTGTCAACATCTGCGCGGCCGCGTTACGCTATATATAAATACGTTAATAAACACTGTATAGAAGAATATTATTTTGTCTGCCACGGCACGTGTCTGGCACGCTATATGTCTGTATATATAAACGGACCTTATAGGGTGATTTATTGTCTTCACGGTAGATCAGCGCTCACTCCTATAGGACACATCATCCGTGCTGAGTGAAGACTCTTTGGGGATCACATTACGCAAATTTGTGTTAAAAATGTTGTGTATTGAGTAAACCTATGCAAACATTCTTTAATAGTGCAATTTTAAGTATTTTTGAGTTATGACAATTTTGTGTTTGGCTGCTATATACAACCTTTTACATATAAAATATATATATACCATTCTCTATACCAACTTTGGTTTCTGAAGAATTATCTCTTTTATATTTATGTTAATAAATGGGTACTCCTTTTTGAATTAAATTTGAAAAAGTGCTGTTTTTGTCGCGTTTTGTTATTTCGCTCTAAAAGGGGTTAACCATTAGACATATGTACTTACTTAAAAATTAAAAATCTATAGTAATATTATAAAGCTGAAGAGTTTGTTTGTTTGATTGAACGCGCTAATCTCAGGAACTACTGGTCTGATTTGAAAAAATATTTCAGTGTTAGATAGCTCATTTATCGAGGAAGCCTATAGGCTATATATTAGCCCCGTATTCGTACGGGAACTGGAACCACGCAGGTGAAACCGCGCGGCTTCAGCTAGTAAGTTATAAATTATGAAACATTTACATAATTTGTTTTTGAACAAATAAATAAAATAAATATATTTACCCAATATACACATCAAGCGTATAGCCTGTGTTATGGATACTAAGATAGCAGATTTAATCATTTATAAACTACATTTTTTTTTATTCTTTACAAGTTAGCTACAATTTCACCTGATGGTAAGTAATGATGCAGTCTAAGATGGAAGCGGGCTAACTTGTTAGGAGGAGTATGAAAATCCACACCCCTTTCGGTTTCTACACGGCATTGTACCGGAACGTTTTTGCCGGTAGGGTGGTAACTAGCCACGACCGAAGCCTCCCACCAGCCAGACCTGGACTAATTAGGAAAATCTCAATCTGCCCAGCCGGGGATCGAACCCAGGACCTCCGTTTTGTAATTCCACCGCGCATACCACTGGGCCACGGAGGCCGTCAAACATGTAAATACTTATAAAGAAACATCGCAGAAATAGAGTAACTAAATCTACATCAATATCGGCAAATTGTTGTTCAAGGTCTTTGGCATTAGTTAAGTCTTAAATTACTTCAGACAGCCATTGTTCCCACCACGCCCGCATTTTAAATTTCAAAACAAAGTGCATAACAAAACATTTTAATAGCATATTCATAAGAGGTTATATAAAGAGGCTAAAAATATCTATTTCACGAGCGTAAGAGACGAACCAGGAGCCTTGAGAATATAATATGAGCTAAGCCAAGCTAAGAAAGTATCTGAAAATAAGTTCGAGAATAAGAAAGGGGTAAGAACGTATGCTCGAAGCGTTAAATGGGGCAATTCTGAAGGAGCGTTATGAATATAAAGTACTTCTTAGTTATAAATATAATCAGTTATGATTTTCTTATAAATTATTGACAATTTTAATTTTAATTTCTGACATTAATTTTTAATTTTTGACTTCATTTTTTTAATTATATGACATTGATTGATTTAATGTTGCATTACACCTGACATAGCATTTATATTGACATTGTTTAATTTTAATGGATTCTGATAGTATATTAATTATTTATATTTGATGTTAAGAATGCTTCGTCAAATTATGCTAATTGTACTTGTATTTTTTTTTTTTTTTTTTTATTTATACCATGTTCACCGATTGAATATTTAATTATTGGAATTTTGGAATTATTAGTTAGTATAATATTATTTTTAATATTCATACACCTGTCAAGGTAGAAAGTATGTATGTCTATAGCAAGTTCTGTAAACCTTCTGTACTTTCTCATGAATAAATAAATTATTATTATTATTATTATTATTCTTGTATAGTTATTAAATAGTTTTGGAACTAAACAGTAGTCAAAACTGTTGCGATGCACTTTAGAGGGGATAACTTTTGCAATCATTTAACAATACGTTTAACGTTTATTTTTTAACCGACTTCAAAAAAAGGAGTTCTCAATTCGAGTGTATATTTTTTTTTGTATGTATGCGCGGTGGATATACAAGACGGAGGCCCTACCGGCAAAGACGTACCGCCAAGCGATTTAGCATTCCGGTACGATGCCGTGTAGAAACCGAAAGGGGTGTGGATTTTCATCCTCCTCCTAACAAGTTAGCCCGCTTCCATCTTAGACTGCATCATCACTTATCATCAGGTGAGATTGTAGTCAAGGGCTAACGTGTAAAGAATAAAAAAAAAAAATGTTACCTGATTACTCGAAGACGCCTGTACCGATTTGAATAATTATTTTTTGTTCGAAAGGGTATACTCCTGAGGTGATCCTATTTTCATAATGTCAGGATCTGATGATGGGATCCTGGAGAAATCAAGGGGAAATTTCAAAAATCGTAAGAGCATAGCCTCGCTACAAACCTTTTGAGTGATGAACAGTAGCTATCTTGTGATTGGGCTTGATTAATTTGTATTGATGAGGACATTACACCTAGATATAGGTTGTGACTGTCATACCTTGGGGGAATTTTTCTTGCCTACATCTAAATCTACTCGTACTTAGTATGATTACACTAAAAATTGATAAATAAAAAATTTTAATAAAAAAAATTCAACCGAACCAAAAAATAACATTGTATTATGTTCTACCTACTGATTAGTTTGAAGGCGGTGCTAAACCGGTGTTGTTAATTTCATTTCTTAGTCCATACTTGACAATAAATGTCATGATTTGAACAACATTCACTACACCAACAAGAATTTTTGTAAAGATAATTTGCCATATCTTTTTTTGAAATATTACCAATATTCCCATTCCCTCTCCAACTAGTCGGAAAAGACTATGTTAGGACTGGATACGACAATAGTCCATCGCCATGAAATGTATTTTTTTTTTTCAATTTCTGACTCAACGACGCACGGTGGACGTTGAGCTTACATCCGATCGTTCTAGGTATTTACAATCAGCCATTGACGGTCAATAATTCTCACGTTTCTGCAGCGCAAATGGCAGCGAAGACGTTTTATAAGTCGAGCCGTCATGCGCGCAGTTACCAATACACCATCAGTTATAGTCGTGGGCGCTGCAGAAACGTGAGAATAATTGATCGTCAATGGAGTGCATACAGATTGAGCTACGAAGGCTTTTGGAGTTTATCATTGGATTAATCATTTTTGAAGTCCCTAAACAAGCCGAGCTTATTAAATAGCTTTGGTATAATTGCTTTGCTTGCATGTTGCAGTATCGACTGCGCCGAGCAGGCGTACTCTGAGGAAATTCTACTCGAATGGATTCGTAATCAATTGGAAGGAGGAATTGGAGAGCTTTGAGAGTCGAACTGTCTGGGTGGGTACTGACGACTCGAAACTTCAGATGTGTGGATTACTCACATAAAATACTTAAACCAATGCCTGGTTTATTATATAGGGTGTCTAGAAACAATATACATTCCACGCAGGGGTTTGAGGTAGACCTTATTCGCAGACAATTTAGTCATATGCTGCCATGTCCGAAAAGTTGACAATTCTGCGATAATCGAGATTTTTTTTTAAATATGGAATAAGCTTGCGCTTGACCACGCTTAGTGTTGCCTAAGGTGGAACGCGCTTGCCTTGAAGATGCCTATTCACTTTAATCAGGTTGTAAGAATTAAAGAGATTTAAAAAAAAAACAACCTGATTTTAAAGTTAAAACGATCCCTTGAAGTGAGTTATGCGGCATTTTGTTTATTATTTTATTGTTTTCTGATTAAAAATATGACCATAAAACCATAAATAATAAACCAAAGTTTCAGACTTTGGTTTATTATTTATGGTTTAATTAATAAATAAAGTTAATAAATTATTATGTTTCTGCTAAGTAGTTGATCGGCAAACGTTATTCTACCATATAACTTCCTTTCATCGTCGTCATCAACCCATATTCGGCTCACTGCTGAGCTCGAGTCTCCTCTCAGAATGAGAGGGGTAAGGCCAATAGTCCACCACGCTGGCCCAATGCGGGTTGGTAGACTTTACACACGCAGAGAATTAGGATAATTCTCTGGTATGCAGGTTTCCTCACGATGTTTTCCTTTGCCGATTGAGACACGTGATATTTAATTTCTTAAAACACAACACACAACTGAAAAGTTGGAGGTGCATGCCCCGGATTGGATTCGAACCCACACCCTCCGGAATCGGAAACAGAGGTGGATATGACTTTCTTTCATACACAAAGTGAAAACTTCGAACTTCGTACTACGAAAATAAATCGCCTCTAGAAGTAGGTGTTATATTTCCGTTTTCTTTATTATAACAGGTACGGTGTAGTACAAGAGTCGCTTGCTTCACAATGCTCTTAAAGCCTTGGATGGCGTTCGAGTAGGTCAGGAGCATTGTTCGTGGCCTCTTTACAACCTACACAATTATTATTAAATTTTAGGCATTTTTCATGCCACTTGACGTATGTATAGAACAATATTGTAATTAATTTAAATTTTAACAATGTAATAATACAATACAAAACACTATTTCAATTTATAAAAAAAATCCAATCCTTAATTTTTATTCAAAAGTAATAATTATTATAGCAATTTTATCTATACTAATATTATAAAGCTGAGGAGTTTGTTTGTTTGTTTGGTTGGACGTGCTTAGGTATCTCAGGAACTACTGGCCCAATTCGAAAAATTATATCAGTGTTAGATAGCCCATTTATCGAGGAAGGCTATAGGCTATATTTTATCCCCGTATCCCAACGGAAACGGGAACCACGCGGTTGAAACCGGCGTCAGCTAGTTTTTAAATAAAAAGGAGTTCTTAGCACATCTTAGAAAAATAGCTTCAGTTGGTATATAATTAACTGGTTAATCTATGAGGGATAGGCCCTTTCATTCAGAAAGAGTAATACGAGCGTTTGAAAAATAACTAAAACGCAAGGGAAACCTCAGGTTCAAACTAGGACGGTTACGACGTAGAGGTTAAAATGGAGCAGTACCACAGTTTTTGCTTCAAAAAACACCAAACCACGCGGGGTTTCCAAAATTTCATTAATTTGTCGAGTGCCGACTATACGGCGCGTTACCGTCAATTGACTGCGGTCAGTGAAATACGACTTCGGATTTTGGATTATGGTTGACACATTCAACTTATTTAAAAAAAACGAGGTTTAAATTCAACGTAAAAGTTCGTTTCATTGAAAAATTTTTAAAGGAGAGCTATTTTTGGTTTAAAAAACAGCAAATCACGCTCGATTTTTCATATATATCTAGCCCCAGGTATGAAAAAAATAAATTCGATGAACGAATGACAGCGTTACGTTACGTAACCTATTCTGTGCACTTTTCAGAAGCGTGATTATTGAAACGTACATAGTGACTGCAGGGCAACATACACCTATTTATACAGTCAATCTGAAAGAGTAAACCATTCGTGCGTCGCAGGTGACATACGCTTAAAAAAAATCGGTTGTCTGTAAAGGTTTACTGACGATAGTTGAACGTGACAACGTTAGAAAATACTGATGGAGTGGTTGCACTTTATTTCTTGTAAAAAAGTAGGCAACCCTAGAGCGAGGGAACGACGCATGACGTCTTTCGAGTTTGCATCTCGCTTCATCGAATTATAAGACGTTGTCACGTCAAAATTCATTAATTTCTTAAGTTTTGGCGCGTTAGCAAGTGAAAATATACGATTTGGGATTTTGGATTATGGTTGACATTTTACTAAAGAACTTTTAATTCATTAAACCGGCGTTAAGTGTTTCAATAATTGAAGAATCGAATTTAAAGCTTTCTTAAATAAAGTTAAAATGTTTTTCATCTATAATCTGTAAGTAATATTAGAAAGGGGTTTGTTTAAAAAATTTATTAGGGTTGGTACGATAAGGCTGACATATTTTATCAAAATAAAGATTAGAAAAACTCACACAGCATAATACCTATGTGCGACAACCCTAACATAACTAATCCTGTATGGCTACGACAAAATCAACATGCATTCGTTACCGTGTTTGTTACAGGTTTAAAATTAATCTGATATTAATTTGTCGATCTCTCTGATGTGGTTTAGCGTACATTTTACTCCGACACGAGAACATTATTTTTCATTCAATGACAAGTTAATCCATGACTGATCTCACCTGATGGCAAGTGATGATGCAATGTAAGATGGAAGCGGGCTAAATTGTTAGCAGTACGATGAAAATCCACACCCCTTTCGGTTTCTACACGATATCGTGTTACACGCTCCTCGATTACAATTAACATTAATTATTTATGGTATTTTGTAGAGGGGCGATTTAAGCTCAATTGTTTGTTAGGCAGCGTGGACACTGTCACGCTGCCAGTCGCGTTAGTGATTTTGTGCAATTATGTTTTGTGTTGTAATTATTAATAATGTTTTGTGTTGTAATTATTGTTTGTCAAAAATTGTTTAGTGTGGACACGGAGAGCATGTCGGGTAGGGATGGTAAGTGTTTTTGAATTCTTAAAGGATATATTAAACCTACTCTCGAGGTCGCAAGTCCTGGGACCTGCTCGAGGTGTTTCCTCTAACACAAAATAATGGTACAATCACTTTCGCTGCTACCCGATGTGTCACACACCGGAACGCTAGATCGCTTGGCGGACTTTGCCGGTTGGTTGGTAACTAGCCACGGCTCAAGCCTCCCACCAGCTAGACCTCGACCAATAAGGAAACTTCCACCGCGCACACCAGTACGCCACGGAGGCCGTCAGACCTCTACACGGCATCGTACTGGAGCGGTAAATCGCTTGGCGATACGTATTTGCCGATAGGCACTAGCCACGGTCGATGTATACCACCAGACCAGACTTAAGCCAAATTAGGAAAAAAACAACATAAGACAATATTATGTCATTTGTCTTCGTGAGATATGTCATGGCATGTATTGTAGGCCTTCTAGACTGATGTACACACAATTCCCATCAGTTGCAACAAGTCTCAGAGGAGACACCCTCTAGCCAGACCCTGCTACATTTAACCCCCGAGCTCAACTTAGGCAGAGCTATTGTAATTGTCACCCTGACTTTGTTGCAGTCTTCTTGAGGAGCCTATAGCAGATATAAAAGCAATATCATCTTAATATTAAAAAAATTAAGGCCTAGTCCACCATACTGGCATTTTCTTCACCGCTGAAACAAGTGACATCGATCTCTATGTATAATATTTCCTCTTTGAATTTCTTTAATCTTCAGCTTCACATGCAAATATTTCCGCAAACTTAGAAACATTTTGTAAGCCAATTCCGAAAAAGGTTTAAATTACAACAGACAAAATATCCAAGTTAAAAGTAAAATTTATGCACTTTAATTTAAGTGCGAACAGCCAATCAGTATAAATGATTGATCGGCGTTCGGGACTACTAGTTAATTGACTGATATGATAATTCAATACAGTAACGCTATAGATCAGTGGTTGTGTTATAGCATAATTTGTTTGTAGATTATTTTTTTTGCGTTTGAGCTATTCATTGCTCTTGTCTCGTTTCTTTACACGTTCATGCATAAGAGAAGATGATATCAATGCGTCTATTTACTTCTTTGTCTACGATTGTAAGGTTGCAATGAAATAGTAATTGTTATAAGGTTTTATATTTCTCTAATAATACAGTCTCTATTTTTAATTTTATTCAATGTTCCATTATGGAATTTCGTGTTAATACATATGATTTCATAATTACCAACCCATATTCGGCTTACTGAGACGGTTTAGGACTTAGTCCACCACCACTAGCCAGATGCGGATTGGCAGACAAAGAATTAGATAATTCTCTGGTATGCAGGTTTCCTTACGATGTTTTTCCTTCACCATTTGAAACACGTGATATTTAATTTCTTAAAATGCATATAACTGAAAAGTTAGAGGTGCATGCCGCTGACCGGATTCGAACCTACGCCCTCCGAATCGAAGGCAGGTCATATCCATCATAGAGGACGTATGATCTACATAGACTCAAATATACGGCCTCCGTAGCGCAGTAGACTTACAGGACGGAGGTCCTGGGTTCGATCCCCGGCTGGACCGATTGAGGTTTTCTTAATTGGTCCAGGTCTGGCTGGTGGGAGGCTTCGGCCGTGGCAAGTTACCACCCTACCGGCAAAGACCGTAGAAACCGAAAGGGGTGTGGATTTTCATCCTCCTCATACAAAGTTAGTCCGCTTTCATCTTAGATTGCATCATCACTTACCATCAGGTGAGATCGTAGTCAAGGGCTAACATGTAAAGAATAAAATATATATATATATATAATACCGTATATAACCATGTTAAAATCGCCAGTATTCGAGGTTTTCTGTAATATGTATGTCGATTCGACATTTCAGCGCGCTGTAGAAAATTGCCGGTATACGTAGTAAATAATATATAGTACGTTGCTAAAATAAATTCTAGATAAAACTGTGATCCGTGACACGACATCGGTCAAATATTTTGCAAACAAAGACCAAATCTCCAATGCCTCCAATATATATCATTTACCAGCCCCGAGGTTACAGTGATTTTTAAAAACGGGAATGGAAACCTTTTTTTGTAAAATATTTGTGAAACTCTTGCGAACTTTTTCTGCGAACTTTTTCAATTTGGACATTGCAATTGTATGTTTTTTGCGCTCCGAGACGAATTATAAAAACGCATTCTTTATTATATATATCCAAGTAAATAAGCAATTTTATTTCGAAATTGTAAGTGAAATATAGGATAACTTTCTACAAGCATAACTCTATACCTGTATGGTTTGTATGCCAGTAAAGTTACAGACACTATTTAAACTCGCGTCAATAAATACATAAAACAAGCATATTCCGGAAGTCTTCAGAAACTCGAATAAATTTGAAAAAAATATTCGAACCCTAAGGTTGTACCTACCATTGGCACCGCCTTCAAAGTTATTGTTTGTTTGCTTGAACGCGCTAATCTCAGAAACTACTGGTCCGATTTGAAAAATTATTTCAGTATTGCATAGCCCATTTATAGAGGAAGGCTATATATCCCCGTATTTCTACGGGAACCTATCTGATATGATCTGAGAAGGTGATAGACGGAAACAAAACGACATTAATCGACCTAGACTGGAACTCAGGTCTACAAGATCTGAAACCATAGTAGGGTAACCATTGATCCAACGAGTTAGTTAAAAACATATAAGTCGTACCTTCCCAGGAAGTGGTTTTATATGGTCTACACTTTACCTCGGCTATTGTAATAGACTTCCATTTCAAACCACATCACGCCCTACGCATGTGAGGGCTTTCGTAACGACAATGTCTTCAGCTAAAAGTACTTACAATAAAATAACGTATAACATACTTACTATATCATATATGTCACATTACTCCGTCATTTACATTGATTTATCTGAAACAAAGTGAATAAACATGATGATTTATAACTTATAGCAGACGCCACGCGTAGTTGCTGTTCCCGTAGGAATACGGGGATAAAATACAGCCTATAGCATTCGGGGATAGTGTAGCTTACCCACAGTGAAAAAATTTATCAAATCGGTTCAGAAGTTACAGAGCCTATTATTCAATGCAAACAAACAATTAAATCTTTCCTCTTTATAATATTAGTATTGATTACTGTAATCAGAATGTTGGGCGGTGAAAAGATTGGATAGTAAACGAATGCATGTGAACGAAATGCGTATGTTGAGATGGATGTGTGGTGTGACAAGAATAGATAAAATAAGGAATGAGTATATAAGAGGAAGTCTGAAGGTGGCGCCAGTGACAGAAAAATTGAGGAATAGAAGGTTAGCTTGGTATGGACATGTAATGCGTAGAGAGGAAAGTCATATTACTAGAAAAATGTTGAATGTGCAAGTGGAAGGTAACCTCTTATGACCTTCCACTTGCACATTGGCCAAACAGAGGAAGGAAGAAACGGAGAGGCCAAAGAAGAGATGGTTGGATTGTGTGAAAGAGGACATGTGTGTAAAAGGAGTGGATGATGAGTTGACGAGTAATAGAGACGAATGGAAAAGATTGACATATTTTTCCGACCCCACTTAAGTGGGATAAGGGTAAGGAGATGATGATACTGTAATTAAACTAATACATTTTTCGAAATGAAAACGTCTTTTATTTTACTTCCAATTTCCACACTCTGCAGAACTGAGACAAAGTATAATTGAAGGTTGTACTATAACATAATATGTAAATTATTGATTTTACATTACGTAAATATCTATGAATTTAAAAACGTGACGTCACACTGAAAAGCGATTGAATTTATTAGGTTTTTCTTTTTCATTTTTAATTACTTTTTCTTAACCAAATCAGCAAGCAAACGTCATGAAAGTTTATAAATGGGGTTGGGGAAATAGGAATTCTTATTTATATATGTACCTACTACTTATTTACTTCAGCAATTTGAGAAAAGGGGGTTCTTATATTTTACCCTTAATAATGTTATAAAACATATTTTTCATTATTATTTTAAAGACCGTTTTTCTAGAAAAAATATAAAAATAATGCATTTTTTTTTCATAATTTTTATTAAGTAAGATTTCAAAATATTTTAATTTATTTAATTGACGTTGTGTATGCAACTCGAAAAATAACAGTTTTCCAGTTGCATAACTCAATAACACATTTTGACTCTTTCCAAGAAAATTATATAAAAGAAAGATATTAACACAATAACACAATTTATCCTCTTTAAAAAGAAAATTATAATGTAAAAGAAAGTTAAATAAATTATTTGTTTATTCAGGTTGGTTGGTTTCAGGTTGCAAGTTACATTACTTAAATAATGTAACACTAATGGACACCAGTCATAGGAACAGACACAGCTGGCAAACTATTTGAACAGATGTGTATTGCAAATGTGACTCAACACGAATCAATACATATAAATAAAATCGAAGTGTCTGTCTGTGATATCAAAATGTTTTCTCAAGTGTTCATAGATGTTTTCGACGATTCTGATTTTTTTAATTTAAATCACAAACAACAAATTTTTGTCTGTCAGGGGCAAAGATTTTATAATATATAGATATGTCACTAGCGAGCCGAAATTGAGACGGACAAAAGTGGCTATTGGTTTAAATTTTCATTCAGGCGCATTGTACACAACAAAAGTAATTTACACAAAAATGTAATACCTAAATATTGTCAACAAACGGTAAAGGATCGCACTCATCACCGAGAGGCCGTGGTTCGATCCCACCCGTTAGACAATTGACGTACTCCTAACAGTCTTTTTCGACTAGTGCGAGGGGAATGGGAATATTGGTCATATTTAAAAATTATGGCAACGATCAAAAAATATTTTATACTATACAAATGTTACGAGCCAATGAAATCGCCGCAAAAAGTAATCCGAATTTATCGACTCCACTGAGCGCACACATGCACAATTTTGTGTTTACTTACATTATATATTTATGTATAGGTATATAGTTTATACACTTCATAAACACACAACTCGAAACTGTAGACAATATTTAGGTATTATGTGTTTCAATATTCACTGTTTATTAAGCGACTAAATCAAATAAAGACAATCATGCACATTTGTCCGTCTCAGTTTTGATGCACTAGCGTCCTATCTCTAGTATAAAATATCGTTGGCAATAATTCTGTAAAAATAAAAAAAACTGAATTTCACGCGAAGTTGCGGGCGTTCACTAGTTAATAATTATTGGTATTATTTAATGCATGTTACAAAGGTTGTTCCAGTACCTACTTGAAATGTGTATTTACATCGTGCAACAGACATTTAATATAGATATTTAATGCAAAATTCAACAATATCAAGTAACTAAGTTGACTTAACACATGAACTAACTAAAAATGGTTATGTAGTTAGTCTGTCCGCTGTAGAATTAGGTGCGAGAGGATTACCAGCAAAATCTCTTTATAACTTCCTTAAAGACTTAATACTCCGCCTCTTTAGTGGTGTTTCTACCATTTGCGTATTATCCATTAATTACGGGACACTCTGTGTAATAAACATTATTATCGCCCTAATCCCACCAACCCACATTGGAGCGGTGTGACGGGTAAGCTCCATATCCCCTCACCTATAAGGAGCCCCCTGACCTTGTCGTGGGCCATTCAAATAGGTTGATAATTGATAATGATAATCAAACCTCCCACCGTTCAATACAAATGTTATTGTAAAGTAAAACATAGCATAACTCTATACTCAGTTATAATATTAGTCCGCCCATGTTATTTTAGGAGGTTCAAGTCGCTCAGGCAAGAACCTTTGTTGGAAGTTCAAGTTGGGTTAGGGGGTCGGACAAAACCTTTAGCATCAATACATAATATAATACTTTTTATCCCGGAAAATCCATGGTTTCCGCGGAATTTATGAAAAAAAAAATTCCCGCGGACAAAGTCGCGGTTTATAGTTCCCGTTTCCGTGAGAATACGGAGACAAATAGCCTATGACACTCACAAATAACATCGCTTTTTATGGGTGAAAGGATTTTCAAAATCGGTTCAGTGGTCCCCCTACAATCCCACAAACTTTACCTCTAAAAATTAGTAAATATAGATAAACTACAGTCTGGCAAGTTCGTAGATGACACTCCTATGATATGCGTGCGCCGGGGGAAAGACTGCGCGGGTGTGAAGTCGTGCGTGCGAGGAAGTGAGGTGCATCATGGGTTTTTCATTCATCGCTACACGCCCCTCGGCCCGCGCGGATCGTGAGTGTTACGGACGAAGTTGTCAAGCAATAGTACCTTTTTAAAGTAAGTCGGCTTCCATCTATGATCTCCTCCTCCTTCCTCTGCTGAGCTCGAGTCTCCTCTCAGAATGAGAGGGGTTAGGCCATTAATCCCCCACGCTGGCCCCATGCGGATTGGCAGACTTCACACACGCAGAGAATTAAGAATATTCTCTGGTGACACGTGATATTTAATTTCTTAAAATGCACACAACTGAAAACTTGGTGGTGCATGACCGGATTCGAACCCACACCCTCCGGAATGGAGGCAGAGGTCATATCCACTGGGCTATTACGGCTCTCATCATGTCATCTATGATGGCAGTCAGTTAAAATCAGGTAAGAAATAAATCTGGCTAACTTTAATTTTAATTGAGTAAAAAGAATAAAGTAACCATGGCCTTAATAATTTATCTCATAATGCATAGAACGTAATAGAATAGTACTCTATGATAAGTACTGATAAGTATTGCATCCGTTCAATAGGAGACGCAGCTCGTACAGATGAGCTCATTCATTGCGGGGCTTTGCAGTTCTATACAACTGATTGAAATGAAGGAATAGAATTCTAATTATATATGCGCAAATAATAAACGTTTTAACAAGACTCCATAGTTCGTTTTTCAACTAACATTCATCATCATCATCATCCATTATCCATTATCCGCCTCTTGCGTGGACTTCCAAGCACAACGGTCTCGATGTCCTCGGTTCACCTAGTGGGGGATTGACCAACACTGCGCTTGTCGGCGCGGGGTCGCCATTCTAGAACCTTGGGACCCCAACGTCCATCGGCTCTTCGAACTATGTGGACTGACCATTGTCACTTCAGCTTCGCGACTCGCTGAGCTTTGTCAGTGACTTTGGTTCGTCTAGCTAATTACTAACATTTCGTACGACTAATTGATCAACGAAAACAAATGAAGAGTCGATCTTGTATAACTTGGTTAAGAGCTATCCTATCACTTTTGTGCCGTGTTAACTATTGCTCCAAATGCCTATTTCTAACGAATCGTGCCGTTCTTGTTTTTGGACGGTCTCTTTTAGTATTCTATTTCGGAACTGTAGTAGGAAACAATAAAGTGACAATCAATCCCATATGTAGTAAGCACCGTTAAGCACGAATCTCCTCACAGAATGAGAGGGGTTATACTAATAGTCCAACACGCTGGCCCAATGCGGATTGGCAGACTTCACACAGGTAGAGAATTATGAGAATTCACCGTTTGAAACACTTGGTATTTAATTTCTTAAAATGCACATAACTAAAGTTGAAGGTGCATGCCCCGGACTGGATTCGAACCTACGCCCTTGGATACGTAGGCAGAGGTCATATATTACAGCTCTTCGATGGGGTAAATGATTGTAATTAAATTACCATATGGATGCAAAGTGTGGCAGTCTTGTAGGAAAGTGTAAAATCCAACTTCCAAAATTTATTTGCGTTGAAAACTTTTAAAAAGTAATTTAAAGTTAACATCTCTGCGGAAATTAAATATTTTATCATTTTTCGTACTGCAAGGTGGTAAGTTATTTAATTTGACAACGTAGTGCAGTATATAGTGACCCTCTTCTGGGGTTCCCCTTCTGGATGCAGATCCCCTGTGGGTTCAATTCCCACAACTGGGAAACATTGTGTTAAGCATGAATGTTTAGTGTCAATACATAACGATATCCTATTTACGTAAATCCGTTAAGCTGTTCGAAGGTATGAGGTAATAATTAGTAAATTATGATATAAGTGAGGCAAAAATTACAGCCGATTTTTGACGGCCTCCGTGGCGCAATGGTATGCGCGGTGGATTTAAAAAACGGAGGTCCTGAGTTCGATCCCCGGCTGGGCAGATTGAGATTTTCTTAATTTGTCCAGGTCTGGCTGGTGGGAGGCTTCGGCCGTGGCTAGTTACTACTCTACCGGCAAAGATGTACTGCAAAGCGATTTAGCGTTCCGGTACGATGCCGTGTAGAAACCGAAAGGGGTGCGGATTTTCATCCTCCTCCTAACAAGTTAGCCCGCTTCCATCTTAGACTGCATCATCATTTACCATCAGGTGAGATTGTAGTCAAGGGCTAACTTGTAAAGAATAAAAAAAAAGCCGAGGCGATATTGCAAGTTCAGAGCCGAAGGCGTGAGTTATTATAGTAAGGGAGCAGAGGCTGTAATTATCAAAGCGCACGTATGTAATACGACGTCTTATAACACATTTGTGAGGAAACTCACTTTGAAAATGAATTTGCATCTTTGCCTGTTTTCTATGTGGTAAAATTTTGATACGATTGTCAATTTTGCACAGATAGCGAAGTGCGCACACCTGCGTTTGTTTTTTTTTAGACAAATGCACCAAAAACAGCCAGTATTACTAATAAAATAAATTACCTAATACTTTTGTGTTTCTGTTACAGATAAATGGTTGTCATTTATTGTCAACATTATTAAAATGAAAGAAGAATGACGTGAATATAAAAAAAATGAGGGATAAGTGGACAAGTCATCGGAACCACTTATTTTGTGAATCCGGTACAAGTGAGTGCACAAACGCTCTAAGTAGTTCACTATAAAGTAGAATAGAAGTGATGATATAACTTCTAACAATTAGCAATGAACGTTAGTTCTTATTTAAGTTGAAGTGGAGCGTAAAATACGATAATTTTGCTCATTATTCTCGCGCACCTTTGTTAGATGCTTTACAGGCGTAGACTGTATAACTATGAATGAAAGACTGTTTTGTCTTAATACAATATGCTAAGGCTTGGTTCATTTGTAGTATGGACTTTCAATAAGATCGTTTATATGTAAGGAAAAGCTATTACTATAGTTTTTATCATTTTATTTAATTTCGTACAAGTAAATGACTAAACGTACATACATTAAAGTTTATACTAGTATCAAAGCATAAAAAAGTTATACCTAACATAATAACTTGAAAATAGTTTAAAAAAAAACTAAAAAACACGGTTTTAGCACGCACTAAAAATAACAATTGGATGTAGGTCATGTGATATTTTTTTCGTATCCCATTCAGTAAAACCTTTCATTTAATACCCATATTATGGGGCATTTCAAATGGCCAATCAGCCATCTTGGATGTCCGCCATGTCCGCCATATTTAATTTGTAATAACGTTTCTTAGCTAGTCACGTATTGTCATCAGAATTCATCTTAATCGAAGACCGGGAAGTGGGTCAAATTTTATTTGATTTGATTATACGAATAAGCTTCGTAAGTAAATACTGGACCTATTTTAAACATTCTTACTTCAATGGAAAGCTATATTATTAGCGACTGACATATGCTATATTTTATATCCACTAGAATAAGACTACGCAGATGCAACCGTGGGCGTGTGTAATGATTAATATAAAACGGTAGTTTTATGTCTTTCGTCTGTTATCAGCCTTTAATGGGTGGCGACATTTATTCAAGTTAAGAAAATTAAAATATGACTTTATTCAAGCATTATTCCTTTTGTATTTAAAGCACGTGTCTAAAAGGAGGGCGGTCGTTAAGAGTTTATGGTCACTAAAAATCTCGTTAAAACATTTTCATTATCTTTCGCGGTGTTGCACAGAGTTATTCGACATAGAACTTTGTATGCGAGTCATTCATAAGTGTTGCCATTATTTATTCATTACGTTCACTGGTAATCCATTCATTCGTTCAGTCTTTATATTTAGTTCTTCACAGGAAATCTTGTCTATGTAATTCGACATAGAACTTCGTGTGTAGAGCCATTCATAAGTGTTGTTTATTCATTACGTTCACTGGTCATGTATTCATTCACTCAGTCTATGAAGGAAATCTTGTCTATGTAAAATTCGACATAGAACATTGAGTGCGAATCATGCATAAGTGTTGCCATTGTTTATTCATTACGTTTACTGGTAATGTCATGCATTCTATATTGTTGAAAAGGAAATCGTGTGTGCAAGTCGACGGCTAATGCAAGCTATTCTCATGTGGTGCCATTGTTTATTCAATACGTTAAATATTATTGTCATTCATTCTATCTTGTCTATGAACAAAGCTTTTTAAATAGACAGAATACGCCCTTTACAAAAGATTGAAGCGTAGGACGTGACGTGGCACCGTAGATGGAGAATAAATAGACTACGAATATCGTGCCGTTATCTGTAAAAGATATTCGACTTTGACGTGATTTTCACATCACAACACTACCCTAAGCCATCTGATAACTTGTCATACGACCATAGAGTCTGCAAAAACGGCCACGCTTCATGATGACGTCACATTTCGAGTCGCCTTGTCTCGTTTATTTAAAGTGTCCATGCATAACTTGTTCTCTTTCTTGGGTGAATGTTACAGATGAAGGCATTCATTACTTTCTGTCTATTTGTGGCACTGAAGAGTAGTCACGACTACGACGTGTAGACAGAAAAAAGTAATGGATGCCTTCGATTCGATTGATCTGATTTATGTAAATGCCATTGACTTTAATCTCACCTGATGGTAAGTGATGATGTAATCTAAGATGGAAGCGGGCTAACTTGTTAGGAGGATGAAAACCCACACTCCTTTCGGTTTCTACACAACATCGTACCGGAACGAAAAATCGCTTGACGGTACTTCTTTGCCGGTAGGGTATCTAGCCACAGCCGAAGCTTCACCAGCCAGACCTGGACCAATTACGAAAAAATCAATCGGCCCAATCGGGGATCGAACCCAGGACCTCCGTCATTAAATCCGCTGCGCATACCACTGTGCCACGGAGTTCGTCAAAACATGAACATAACTGGGGGAGAAAATTCCCCCGCTCCTTACCCGGGCAAGGAGGCGATGTCTCGGGAGGAGATAACCTAAACCGATACTGCTGAAATGCCGTATGTACTCGTATAAGACTTAACATTCACGAAGTTTCAGATAGGTATTAAATGTAAATCAAGCTCGTCACCCGTCATTTTATTTGCGCAAACGTCATAAACCCACTTATTGCAATCGGGGCTTAATATCCGGCGCGCTGATCGCAAATATGGCTGCTCAAATATAATAAAACATTCCGTCTTCACCCACTCCCGATTTGCTTGGCTTCAACGGAACAAGGTATATTTGTATTGTAGGTAGTCTTTATTCACCTTTACGGGAATTTGATTTTTGGATAAAAATAGTGTAGTAAGTATATTAGGTACTCAAAAATTAATTGCTTTAAAAACCTTCAACCTAACAGGACTAGGTACTTGTATGCGCTAAAATAAAAATAGAAGTGGGTGAAATTAAGTTTTTTATTCTATACAATTTAGTCCTTAACTACAGTCTCACCTGATGGTAAGTGATGATGCTAACTAAGATGGAAGCGGGCTAACTTGTTAGGAGAAGGATGAAAATCCACACCCTTTCGGTTTTTACACGACAAACGCTAAATCGCTTGGCGGTCTTTGTCGTGGCAAGTTACCACCCCACGGAAACTAGCCACCCACCAGCCGGGAATCAAACCCTGGACCTCTGTCTTGTAAATCCACCACGCATACCACTGCGTCACGGAGGCCGTCTTTTCACCAGATCCTGCCTTTCGAACCGGTGGTAGAGTAATTATAAATAGACGAACCTGACGTTTCAACTGCTTGTAATATCATCATCATTATTAACATCCGATGGACGTCCACAGCTGGACATGGGCCTCTTGCGTAGACTTCCAAACAAAACGGTCTCGAGCCGGTCCACCTAGTGGGGGATTGACCAAAATTGCGTATTCCAGCACATAGTTCGAAGAGCCGATGGACGTTGGGGTCCCAAGGTGCTGGAATGGCGACCTTTCACCGGACTGAGCCTACTTGAAATAAATGAATTTATTTTAAATTTGAATTTTGACATACTAACCCACGTCTCTAGAGGCGTAGGCCTGCGCCAGGAGTTGAGAAATCACCTGAATATCGAATGCAGCTAAAATATTAAATTTGACTCACCTTATAGAAGTTCATTAGTTTCTAACTTTCTAGGTCTTCATTTACAATTTAATTTGAATATGCTCCTGCAATAATTTTCGCGTTTTTTTACTATTTTTACTTCCTACCATTTTTTTCATACATTCAGTCACTTTGACTGGGCAATGCTGACAGACATACATTACATATTCTGCTTAAGTAGCAATATATGTTCAATACCTAGTGTCAACCTCGGAATGAGATTTAATAAGCTGTAAACACGTATACACCATAATTTTGGTATTCTAAAGGTTTGAAACCGAGATAATCTCGGTTATTGATTATAATGTTTTTTAAAGGCACGAAATTTTATGAGATTTTTGAGATTAACTTTTAGTGCACCAAAATTAAAGTGTTATAAGTAAATAACTTATTATCTCTTATTCCGAGATGAATTCCTGATATGATTGGGGCCAGAGAGACCAGGTGTTCAGCAATCAGCCAACTATATGGTGTGAATTCATTAACCGACTTCCAAAAAGGAAGAGGTTCTACGTTCGGCTGTATGTATGTTTTTTTTCTTTCTTCTATCCACTTCGATTTAATTTCATGAAGTGGCCAATGTCCAGTGTCATTAAGTCAACAATAAGAATTCAGTCAGTCAATCAGTGAGCCGTGATAGCCTAGTGGATATGACCTCTGCCTTCGATTCCGGAGGGTGTGGGTTTGAATCCGGTGCGGGGCATGCACCTCCAACTTTTCATTTGTGTGCATTTTAAGAAATTAAATATCACGTTGTACCGAAATGGTACCACATATTTAAAAATTGCAAGTAAATAACATAGAAGCGAGTAACGTTACAATCCTGCGTGAACGCAGCGATTGCGTCATCCGCTCCTTCCCCGCGCGGGCTCTGCTCGATGCCCGTCGGGTTTTGAACGACGAGCAGTGTGTCGCTCGCTATTAGAGTGGACGCACGTTCCGAATTATAAAAATTAAAACCCCGAATTATAAAAATTAAAACCTTTAAAGTGAACCCAAATTGTTCCTTAGTAAGTGCAGTGCGATTCCCCGCATTAGGGTAAGTTTTGAATGGCACATTAAAGTACTTTATGCAACGTAATATCTCAATGTCACCTTCATCACGGCTTCTTTGTTCATTACTTCTTTGTGTGTGTATTTTATTTTTCTCTTACTTTTAGCTTACTTACATTATACTAGAAGAATTGTATCTTTTTTTATCATAATATTAGTGCAATAACCATGAACATTCGGTAAAATTAATTATTAGTCACATATTCTAGAATGTTCATACAACTTTTTCTTTGCTGACCCGCAATTCGAATAAATCTTCAATTTATTCGAATCATTTAGCCTTCAGCTTATTATATACTATTTTGTTTTAAATATTACTTCGTTCTGGTTGTTACCACCACACCGGCATTTCTTCTATGTGTAAGTACAAACCTGTTTCGCACATCCGCCGGTCAGTGGTCACCAGGACGAATTGATATAGCTACCGCTAATTAGGTACTGTATCGATTCCAGGGTTCTTCGCCTTCGACGCCTCCGTCGTCGTCGTCTTCGTCGTCGTCGCCGTTGCTCTTATTCTTCGAGGCACGGATTATACATCAGGATAATCAACGAATCGAATCATCTACGTGTACACGTGTCTACGCATCCGACGTGCCCTGAACCAAATCCCGTCGGGTTCTCCGCGTCCTGGTGCCACCTTACATCTCGGCATCACAACAGGGGAGTACTTCATACAGCAACATCAAAGATTAGCAGATAAAATACGGACTACCACGACCCTACAAATTTCGTGTGCCTACCGCGAGCTAGTATTTTAGATTAAATTATTGAATACAAATTATATTTTTATCTCACCGGATTTTATTTAATAATATCTCCGCCCAGCTCTTACCCGGTCCCGGTGCACTGGCGCCCTTGTCGTGGTTTATCTGTTTTTCCTTTTGTTGCCTAGTAGTAGATTTGTACGGTGCATGGTTTTTTTTTTGTAAAACGCTTGATTTTTTTTGGTTTGCAGTAACTGAGGTGAACGTAGTGTACTTTTATTTGTAATCGTTTTCGATTTTAACGAATTAGTGCATATTTTTTTTCTCAAAAAAAAATATTAAATTTATTATTATTAATTTTTGTATATTTGACTGGAGGTACAGTCAACAAAAAAAAACTTAATACCATATTTTCTTATTGTTAAAATTTATTAAATGTTATAAGTATATTTGCGTACTTTAGCACTAGTTTACTAAAACTAAAGGTGCGTTCACACCAGTTGCAATTTATTTTCTGTTTTTTTTTGTTTTTCATTTTTTATTTTTTTTGTTGCAAATCATTATTTTATTTCATTCATTCATATTATCAAACCAAAGCGTTCTGTTAAATTGATTGTAACAGAACGAAGATTTCGTTTTTATCATTTAATTTTTTTTTGTGCCATTCCATACATACCCTATCATATTAATTTTTGTTTGGTTTATTTAGTTTTTTTTTTCTCTTATATTATTTGTTTACTTACTCATAATGTCGTATCCCATAAAATTTTTTTCACTGCAAAAATCCGAATTGGAGTATGAGGTAGCGGTAAGAGGTGAAGTTCCCGCCAATACAGTGTCTGACCTCAGAAAGCAAATAAATAAACTGGGTCAGTTATATCCTTCGGAGGACATACTGTGCACCCATCTCGAGCCCCAGGAGGATTTAGATAATTGTGTTGAATTATTAGAAAAAATAAATTTATCAATTACGACAGAGGTCACAGATAAGAATGTATTAGGTAGGCACGAAAATCTTTTAAATCACTTATATCATAGACTTAACAGAATAGAACCTGGCAAACAACAGCTAGATACTAAAACTCAATGCAATTCCTTATTTAAAGAATTATATGAGCAAATTATAAACTTAAAAAATAAAAGTATTGACCCGTTATCAATAACTACTTCGAACACGGATCCACAGTCTTCTTCAGCTCCACTAAATATTACTGTCACTTGTGAAGGCAATAATAGGTTCCCTACTGAAATAGGTAAATTAAAATATGACGGAAAATCATGCGTCCGTTCATTCATTGAGCGAGTCAATGAATTTAGTTTAGCTCGTAATATATCAGGCACTAAAATTTTAGCCTATGGTACTGATATTTTTACTGGTGATGCCATCCATTGGTATCGCAGCGTCAGAGACCAGGTTTCAACTTGGGAAGAGCTAGCCGTTCTTTTAAAGCAGGATTTTGACAGAACAGACTATGACTACCGCTTATTATCAGAGATTCGTGCTAGAACTCAGGGAAAGAGCGAAAATATAACTATATATTTATCAATTTTATCAGGCATGTTTGCTCGTCTGTCAAAAGCCCTGCCGGAGGAAGACCAGCTCGAGATAGTGTTGCACAATATTCGGCCATGTTACGCAAGTACTTTAGCATCCGCTACGAATATCGAATCAATAGAACACTTACGAACATTGTGTAAGAATTATGAAAATGTTCAGTCTCGATTATCCCAGTTTCATGAACCTATCGCCGCCACTTCAGATACTTTAGCACCTGAGTTTGCATATAAACAAGACGCAAATATTAGTAATAAAAATAATTATAATTCGAATTTTTACAAAAAGTTAACTCACCCTAGTAATAATAATAATCAAACTAATTATGTTAAGCCTACCACTAATAATATCGATATTAACAATAAATATTTACATTCTATTAATAAAACTAACACTACTAACCCTACTAAAAATGTTTTCTGTCCCAGATGTCGAAATAATACCCACAGCTTTCATAACTGTAAAAGCACCGAGGTCATTTGTTTCAAGTGTGGATTAAAAAACTTTAAAAAACCAGAATGTCCCACTTGCAATCCAAAAAACTAGAAAGGCAGAATTGTATGATTAAAGGCCACCTAGATAAACAGGAATGGAATAATTGGTTAACAACAATTAAAAATTTTTTCGCCTGTTACAAAATTTCTACAATTCTGCCAAATAAGCCTCTAGGTGATATTAGACCTTACGTTAATGTAAAAATTAATGGCATCGAAGCGTCAGGACTTTTAGACTCTGGTGCAACAGTCACAATTATTGGAAACGGTTCTCACGATACATTGATACGCAGTGGTCTTAAACTTGTTGAGTACGGAACAAATATCTCAATAATTGCTGCTGGCGGAAACGTTTTTAAAAGCATAGGAAGTATTAACTTACCTATAAGTTTTGAGGGTCAATTTAAAATAATTGAGGCTTTAGTAGTTCCCGAAATACAATTGTCACTTATATTAGGCATTGATTTTTGGAAATCGTTTAATTTATGTCCTAAATATTTAAGTACGCTTAGTTTTACTGCATCACTGGCAGACACTAGTGCTAAGTGTACATCGGAAAAATTGCTAAATTCTTATAATAATTTAAATAATACTCAAAGAGCTATTGCTGACAATGTCATCGAGCAATTTCATGACATTTCATTTACAAATCGTGGGTTAGGACGAACACATTTAATTACGCATCGCATCGATACGGGTGATTCTCCACCAATTAGGCAGAGATATTACAGGCTTTCTCCCGAAAAGCAAAAGATCCTTGTTGAGCAGGTGGATGAGATGTTAGGATTAGATGTGATCGAGCCCTGCGAGAGCCCTTGGCAGTCGCCAGTTCTTTTAGTAAATAAAAAAAACGGAGAGCCTCGATTCTGCCTCGATAGTAGGAAATTAAATTCAGTTACCAAACGCGACGCCTACAACCTTCCATATATATCGGAAATTTTAGATAATTTGCGAGATGCGCGGTTTTTAAGTAGTTTAGACTTGTCCAAGGCCTTCTGGCAAATTCCTATTGCTGAAGAACACAGAGATAAGACAGCGTTTTACGTGAATTCTCGTGGCACGTTTCGATTTAAAACCACACCATACGGACTAACCAACGCTCCGGCCACGCAACAACGCTTAGTTGACGCTTTATTAGGTGATGTTGACCACCGTATCTTCGTTTATTTAGACGATATAATTATTGTTAGTGAAACTTTTGATGATCACGTCTCTCTTTTAATTCGTGTTTTAGAAAAATTACGGAAGGCTAACTTAACTATAAATTTGAAGAAGTGCGAATTCTTTCGAAGCCAACTAAAATATTTAGGTTATGTTGTGGATGCTCACGGATTACGAACCGATCCTGATAAAGTGGAGGCCATACTTAATTTCCCAACTCCTACAAATCGTAAGGAGTTGAAACGTTTTTTAGGAACTGCAACATGGTATCGTCGTTTTGTCCCACAGTTTAGTACTATTGCAGGACCGCTTAATAAATTAACTTCTAGTAAAAAGAATGCACCACCCTTCCTATGGACAGACGAGGCTGACGTAGCTTTCAAAAAACTTAAAGAGTGCTTAGTTTCCGCTCCAGTTTTGTCATGTCCCAATTACGATTTACCATTCGATGTGCATACAGATGCAAGTAATTATGGAGTTGGCGCCATGCTTACTCAAACTATTAATGGCCAAGAACACCCGGTTGCATATATGAGTCGAACATTGACGGCAGCAGAAAAGAACTACAGCATTACTGAACGTGAAACTCTTGCAGTACTGACAGCATTAGAACATTGGAGATGTTACGTAGAGAACGGAAAAACATTTAACGTTTACACAGACCACAGTGCGTAAAAATGGTTTCTCTCAATCAACAATCCAACGGGTCGTCTTGCACGTTGGGGTCTACGTCTATCTGCATTTAATTTTGAAATTAAACACCGTCGTGGTGCCGACAATATTATTCCGGACGCCTTGTCTCGGGCTATCCATATCTCAGCAATTACTACTGCCAAATCTGTCACAACTACTACAGACGATTGGTACAAAAATATTTATAATAATTGTATAACTAATTCACAAAATTTTCCAAATTATAAAATTAAAAATGATTCTCTCTTTCGGTTAACTAAAAATAAATGCCACTTAACTGATGAATTTTCGTGGAAAGAAGTAGTTCCATCAGAACTCAGAGAAGCTATTATAAGCGAAAATCATAATGAGCCCACTTCTGGTCATTTAGGTATTTTTAAAACGTACAAACGCATTACACTTCGTTATTACTGGCCTGGCATGTTTCGTGACGTTTCAAGTTACGTTAGCTCATGCCAAACTTGCTTACAATATAAGGTGCAAAATCATGCCACGCTAGGTGAAATGGGTCGGCCCAAGCAATGTTCCCGTCCCTATCAAATGATATCAATCGTCCTTGTCGGTCCTCTCCCGGTTACCCGAAAACAAAATTCTTATATTCTTGTAATTACCTGTTGTTTTTCAAAATTTTGTCATATCTTCCCTCTTAAAAAAGCAACTTCTGAAATTATAGTTAAAATTTTAGAAGAACAAATATTTTTAGTTCACGGGGTTTGCCAAACTGTCTTCATGGACAATGGCCCTCAATTTATTAGTAGTGTCACTAACAATTTTTTCAAAAAATATAATGTCCCCAACGTATTTTACACACCCAAATATACCCCTCAAATTAACACTGTAGAAAGGTATAATAAAACTATTGTAACATGTCTCTCTACCTTCGTCGATAAGGATCATCGAACCTGGGATACATTTATACCAGCAGTACAATTCGCGATTAACAACTCCATCAACGAAGCTACTGGTTATACACCATCTTTCCTAGTTTTCGGTCGCGAAGTTGTTATTTGTGGCTCACACTATCTCGACAATGACGTTGGAGACGAAATCGTATTTATGCCAAGAGATTTATACGCAGAAAATCGTGGTTGCTTGGGCAGCTTGTTTGATGAGGTGCAAAAGACATTATATCATGCCCATGCAAAAAACATTCGAAGGTATAATTTGCGCAGAAAAGCCCACGAATTCAAGGTAGGAGACATAGTGTACAAGAGAACTTATGTCTTGTCTGACAAAGACAAGTTTTTCAGTAAAAAGTTGGCCCCAAAATATATAAAGTGCCGAGTTCTAGAAAAACGCTCACCACTTGTATATGTCTTAGAAGACATGTTGGGTAACAATCTAGGGACTTGGCATATTAAAGATTTAAAAATAAATCATAATTGATCCTTAATAATTAACAAATTTTTGAATTAAATACTATTATTAAATATAGCACATTTCATTAACTCAGTTATAATTATATTTTTTAGAATACACACAACTCAAATCTACATTAGTTACATTAACTCGCCCCATTATAATCATAACACATTCTTCCAATAAGTCAACTGCTGCCGCAATAAGCAGTGACTTTTTAAATGAAAGATAGCGACTTGTAACGAATGCTTAGTTACAAATCGTTTTAATGAAAGGTGATGTATGAAAGGTTATTATGAAAGGTAATTGTGAAGAATTGATACTAGTATTTAACACGGATTTTATTTTTAAAATAAAACCCTTATAGGGAGCGGCGGGGTAATGTACCGAAATGGTACCACATATTTAAAAATTGCAAGTAAATAACATAGAAGCGAGTAACGTTACAATCCTGCGTGAACGCAGCGATTGCGTCATCCGCTCCTTCCCCGCGCGGGCTCTGCTCGATGCCCGTCGGGTTTTGAACGACGAGCAGTGTGTCGCTCGCTATTAGAGTGGACGCACGTTCCGAATTATAAAAATTAAAACCCCGAATTATAAAAATTAAAACCTTTAAAGTGAACCCAAATTGTTCCTTAGTAAGTGCAGTGCGATTCCCCGCATTAGGGTAAGTTTTGAATGGCACATTAAAATACTTTATGCAACGTAATATCTCAATGTCACCTTCATCACGGCTTCTTTGTTCATTACTTCTTTGTGTGTGTATTTTATTTTTCTCTTACTTTTAGCTTACTTACATTATACTAGAAGAATTGTATCTTTTTTTATCATAATATTAGTGCAATAACCATGAACATTCGGTAAAATTAATTATTAGTCACATATTCTAGAATGTTCATACAACTTTTTCTTTGCTGACCCGCAATTCGAATAAATCTTCAATTTATTCGAATCATTTAGCCTTCAGCTTATTATATACTATTTTGTTTTAAATATTACTTCGTTCTGGTTGTTACCACCACACCGGCATTTCTTCTATGTGTAAGTACAAACCTGTTTCGCACATCCGCCGGTCAGTGGTCACCAGGACGAATTGATATAGCTACCGCTAATTAGGTACTGTATCGATTCCAGGGTTCTTCGCCTTCGACGCCTCCGTCGTCGTCGTCTTCGTCGTCGTCGCCGTTGCTCTTATTCTTCGAGGCACGGATTATACATCAGGATAATCAACGAATCGAATCATCTACGTGTACACGTGTCTACGCATCCGACGTGCCCTGAACCAAATCCCGTCGGGTTCTCCGCGTCCTGGTGCCACCTTACATCTCGGCATCACAACAGGGGAGTACTTCATACAGCAACATCAAAGATTAGCAGATAAAATACGGACTACCACGACCCTACAAATTTCGTGTGCCTACCGCGAGCTAGTATTTTAGATTAAATTATTGAATACAAATTATATTTTTATCTCACCGGATTTTATTTAATAATATCTCCGCCCAGCTCTTACCCGGTCCCGGTGCAACGTGTCTCAAACGGTGAAGGAAAAACATCGTGAGGAAACCTGCATAACTGAGAATTTTCTTAATTCTCTGCATGTGTGAAGTCTGTCAATCCGCATTGGGCCAGCGTGGTGGACTTTTGGCCTAACCCCTCTCATTCTGAGAGAAGACTGGAGCTCAGCAGTGAGCCGAATATGGGTTGATAATGAAGAATTCAGTCAAGAGAATATGGAACTTCTATCCACTTCGATGAAATGCAACCACGTGTATTACCTACCCACTCGTAGTGCGATCAAGTCAACAACGAGAATTCAGTCAAGGTCGGTAGCTGCCGTATGCTATTCTAGCGTCTACCTACACCTACTTCAGAATGTACTTCATAATCGGAGTTTTATTTATTTTTATTGGAAGGTAGTTCCTTATCGCGCGTTGCGAAAGGCGGGAAAAATTAAGACCAAAAGGTTGTAACGACACTTTTTACCCTTATGGAGGGTAATGTTTTTGCTATAGTTGTAAGCAGACAGCTGGTGAGCTCCAGGCTCCTCAAAAGGTCCCCCCGACTCCTGAAGGTCCCCTCGACACCCCGACCCCAAAGGGCCCTTCAACCCCAAAAGGCTCCACCCCCCGACCCTTGAACGAAGTTCCTTTTGATGATTGTTCGAAGATTTGATGGTATGGGATGCTGGCCGTAATCGACAGCCTACGTGCGCAATGGCATGCGCGGTGGATTTACAAGACGGAGGTCCTGAGTTCGATCCCCGGCTGGACCGATTGAGGTTTTCTTAATTGGTCCAGGTCTGGGTGGTGGGAGGCTTCAGCCGTGGCTAGTTACCACTCTATCGGCAAAGACCAAGCGATTTAGCGTTCCGGTATGATGCCGTGTAGAAACCGAAAGGGGTGTTTTTTCATATTCCTCCTGACAAGTTAGCCCGCTTCAAGTGGCACGTCGTTTCTCTTTCTACGATCGCAAACGCTTCGAAAACTAGAAAAATGTATGGGAATGACTTTTTCTATATAATTTGCTATCGACAGGTCACGTGATCAAGATCTGCCATTCCCATACATTTTTCTAGTTTTCGAAGCGTTTGCGATCGTAGAAAGAGAATCGACGTGCTACTTGGCTACAGGTGCAGGTGAGATTAGGAACGTAAGTACAGGAGGTAATTACCTCCTGGTAATTACCTCCTGTACTTACTTTTCCATGAAAATGAAACGAGACAGGGAAGATCAATCAATTGCAATGTTTAAAATTTAATGAATTTCACATAAAGCATCCATTACAGCACCTAGTAATACTTAAAACGCATTTAAACAATGCATTTAAACTTTTGTGAAGAATGTATTTCAATTTAATTCTACAGCGTACAATTTTCTTATCGTTCGAAAGCAAATATTTGGTTCAACCTTTTAATGACATTTGCAATTAAAGCAGGATAGCAATTTTATCTTTCTCACCTGCAAGTATATCAGTAGTAGGTGATAAATGACTGTAATTAACATTTTTTTGACTAATTAATTAATGAATTAAGTAAACTTGATTTTAACTGTTATCGGTAATTAGGTTTATTCATTAGCTTTTGCCCTGTGGTTTCACCCGCGTAGTTCCCGTTCACGTGAGAATAGGGGATAAAATATAGCCTATGTCACTCGCTTTCCGTGGTAAAAGATTTTTCATAATCGGTTCACTAGATCCAGATATACATTTTTTTATAATTTACATTAGTTTTTGAGTTATTTAATTTTATTGGATCTAAGCTCCAAATATCTCTGTTGTTGTTGCGAGAAAGTCTGTCTTACCTGTTATAAGAAAATGAAAAAAATCAAACAAAAAACAGAATTCTACGCGGTTGAAGTCGCGGGCGTCAAATAGTAAATATAAGCAAACAAATAAACATTGTAGTGAGGGTATAGGTACACTAACCTCTTATACACCTGTGTTACCCTGGTACTTTGTCTAAAAATGAGTTACGTGAATGGCGACCCCGCACCGGAAAGCGCAGTGTTGGTCGACCCCTCACTAGGTGGACTAAGGACATCAAGCGGGTTGCAGAAAGACGCTGGATGCTGGCGGCACGAGACCGTTTTGTTTGGAAGTCCATGCAAGAGGTATGTAATATGTCCAGCATCCATAGGATGTAAATGATGATGAACGATGATGAATGAAATAAATTAAAAAAAAAAACGCGTTACGTGAGGATTTCTGCCAGTTAATCCTACTGTAAGCTACATAATAAAAGAAATTCGTTTCGATTGTCTAAACAATTGACTTAGCTACAGACAAAAGCATGTAAATCCAAAAATCTTTCATGCCGACATTTTTAATTGCTCTTTATTAGAGTTTTATAATTATGCTGGGTCCATTTTATAGAATGGGAGTACATAGAATTAAGTACGTTTTCTCTCGGTTTTCCAAATGGGTCCAAGAAACGTTGGTGAATTATTGAAGGCATTGAATCCTCAATATTGGGACCTCTTTTTGTATATTTTTTAAGTCCTTTGAAAGAGCCTTTTCATGGGTAACTAAAAGTTAGTATACGGACCAAAGTGGCCCTTAATATGGTTCTATTGAATTTAAGTACATGTTCAAACCGATTTTGTAAATAATTAAGTACAAACCAATAGGATACTAAGGGTTGGTTTCTATTATGCGGAACCTATTTAGACATATCTTTAAGGCTTATATCGATCATAACTACGAGTATTAGATTAAAGGTGTCTAAATTATCTATTTAACATTTCTAATTACTCGTAGTACCTATTTTACAAGTATAGTCATCGATATAAATCGTTAGATGGGCCCTTCCATATTAAAGAATGCACAATTTTATGTCATTACCCAAAGACGTGCACGCACATCTTATCTTAGTACGTAACAAGCGCATGGTGTGAGTGGACGTGGACTTATTTTAATCCCTTAATTATGCCTTCGTGTTCATTTTGGAAGTGTAAAAACACAAGCCACAACATGAATAAAGAGAAATGTGTTACGAGTGATGACGTACTCAATGTGCGAAACCAATGACAATTCCGCGTCGCTTTGAGGCCCATCTAACGATCTACGATCGATGGGTTTAGTAGTTAAGTCATCACTCCTGCGCTGGAATTCTTTTCGGTCATTATTCTAGCAATTGTTAACGTAAATAAAACCGGTGCTAATTGGAACCGTTGCCGGCAACAGAGCAATACTTTGCAAAGCGTAATATGTTTTAGGAACACGTATTACAAATCCTGCAATGCGTCTACCTGAGGCAATGTCTCATCAGAATTACTCGAATATTGGCCTACTGGCTAACACCGCGCGGTTTCGGTTCCCGTAGGAATACGGGGATAATAGCCTATAACCTCAAACAAACAAACTCTTCAGCTTTATAATATTACCAGCGGACACCCGCAACTCCGTCCGCGTGGTATTTAGTTTTCCAAAAATCCCTTGGGTGTTTGCGGGATAAAAAGTAGCCTATGTTAATCCAGACTATAATCTATCTCTACTTCAAATTTCAGGTGATTCGGTTCAGTAGCAAATGCGTTAAATAGTAACAAACTATCATACCATCAAAATCATCAGGTTTTCGCAAATCTCGGGAATCCATGGATTTTTCGAGATAAAAAGTATGCCTATATTGTGTTATTCCAGAGTAAAATCTATTTACGTTCCTAATTTCAGCCAAATCGCTTTAGTAGTAGCGGCGTTAAAGAGTAACATTCATCCACACTAACTTTCGCGTTTATAATATTAAGTAGGATGTATAGATTTATAAAATCTTTGGCGGTAGCACACCCATGGACGATTACTGTTATAAGGAGTAGGTACTACAATAGCTTGGAAACTTCGTTCGTAACACTCTCGATGTTTCACGCGGGCCGGGGCGTGTAGCGATGAATGAAAACCCCACGACTGATGCATGTCAATTCCCCGCACGCACGATTTCACACCCGCGCAGTCTATCCCCCCGTCGCCCGCATATCATGAGAGTTATCAACGATCTTGCCAGAATATACTAGCATTGTCACAAGGAGCTTACCACAAGTAATAACTATTTCATTACACTGGCTGCAATTTTTGAGAATTATTAATTCTGTTTTAAACCATATTGCGGCTCCGTTTTGTATATTCGCTAAAGCAATGTCCACAGACGAATCTCATTAACATGTCGGGCGAATATTAACTTTGATACAATCCAGCCAATTTAGTTTTGTTCACTCTTTGAGTTTGGCTTTGGACTCATAATTGTACAACTTTATTAAATTTTAAACACACAAATATTTTTGTCATCATATTAGTGGACGTGTGTGGTGTGATTTAAAGTCTGCATGAATACTTTTGTCGGTTATAATGTTGTTTTAGAATAATTAATTAATGCTTGTTTTACCTATAGCTTTATATGTATATGTAACTGTATGTTGCTGTGTGTTGTAACTCATCCTAATAGATTTTCCTTCAAATAAATAGCATGAAACAAGATACATTTAAGAGTGCGCAGCGCGTCGGTACGATATGGATAAAATTCGAAGCGCAAACGAGACGATTGAGAACGAGCGAGACGAGAGAAAGAGCGATTGACGCGCGACGCAAATTTTATGACGTGAGCGTCAAAACCATTTTTACCTAATTGCAAGTAAATTAAACAACACAACGAAAAACAAAATGTCCATGTTCAAGATATATACCTAATTTTCTATACAAAACAAAAATTAGAGAAAATAAGTTTGCTTTTCCTGAGATTGAAAGCAAAATGTGAGCAAAACATGTATTTTTCAAAAAAAATAAGCTATCGAGAAAAGTTTTACAAATTGTGTATTTTGTATAGTCATAACGAAGCTAACACTTTGAAATATCATTTACCCAAATATCAGGCTCCTAACTTTTCCAGAATCTGAGATCCAGAACCATTTGTAACCACCAATTTACATATTGCACACTCTTAAGATATATGTTTTTTTTTATTATTTCTTGATTCTTAGGGGAAAAATGTTTGTTTCCAAAAATAAACTGAATTCTACAACAAAGACGCCTTAGCTGTTAACGAAAATATGTAAAAAAAATACGTGGAATCACTAAGTTGTATTTTTCACGCAATTTGATCATATACAACGGGCTTTATCTATATTTGTACTAATATTATAAAGCTGAAGAGTTTGTTTGTTTGATTGAACGCACTAATCTCAGGAACTACTGGTCCGATTTGAAAAATTCTTTCAGTGTTAGATAGCCCATTTATCGAGGAATGTTATAGGCTATAATTATCCCCGTATTCCTACGGGAAAGAGAACCACACAGGTGAAACCGCGCGGCGTCAGCTAGTGTGAAATAAAATGACTGAAAAATATGGCACTACACATTTATAATTGAGGTTTAGATCGCGTATTATTAAAAGGGTTTGCAGGTTTGCAAAAAATTAAAACAGAGTATATTGTAAAATGGCTTTTTTATATCACATGGCTTTAAAACATATTTTATGGTATTAATTTAGGGAGATTTAACGGCGGTTTATAAAAAATTTAATCTCGGTAATGTGTTTTGTAAGCCATAACTGTAAAGAGGACTACATTATTCAAATGATTTTTTTAATCTTCTTTCGCTGTAAAAAAAGATTATTCAAGGGTGTATTGGATTATTTAAGGATTGTGAATCGTTGAGCTTTCAGTTTTTAATTAATCGAAGTTTTGAAGAATCAGAACAATTTGTGAAGATCATACTTATATATATTTATATGTCTAGATATTTTTTAAAGAGATTAAATAACGGATGGGAGACTTAGTAGGTACACGTATGAAATTGTATATTCTTTGAAGGCCAAAAGATTTCAGCTAGGTAGGTAGTACTCATGCTGCTGAGTACTACCTCGTCGTCATCAACCCATATTCGGCTCACTGCTGAGCTCGAGTCTCCTCTCAGAATGAGAGGGGTTAGGCCAATAGTCCACCACGCTGGCCCAATGCGGATTGGCAGACTTCACATACGCAGAGAATGAAGAAAATTCTCTGGTATGCAGGTTTCCTCACGATGTTTTTTCTTCACCGTTTGAGACACGTGATATTTAATTCCTTAAAATGCACACAACTGAAAAGTTGGAGGTGCATGACCCGGACCAGATTCGAACCCACACCCTCCGGAATCGGAGGCAGAGGTCATATCCACTGGGCTATCACGGCTCTATTTACATTTAATGACAGTTATTTCAAAGATTTTAAAGTTTATAATAATTTAAAATACGTGACACACAAAATAGTTAAAAGTCTACAACTCGTACGTTATTAATTAATATCATGTTTTAATTTAAGCCCCGACGAGATAATGGGTTTGATCGGTGTTTTACGAGCAAAATAGGATAGTACTCGATCCGTGTATCCAATTTAATTATTCGAATTTTAGTAATTTAATGTTTCTCATCCGGAAAATTGTAATTCAAGTTATTATTATATTTTACTCAAAGTTTTATCTATAAGCTTAATAAAGTTCGACCTCCCATATTCTGGCAGAAGGCACTGATTATGGAATAAAATATCGTTGGTTTAAATTAGAGATGGGCCGAATACTCGGTTGATACTCGGTACTCGGCGTACTCGGCGGATTTTTTGATACTCGTACTCGGCCGAATAACTCGGTCGGTGAATGCCGAGTATACCTTGTATACGAAAAGCATTATTTAGGTAAGTACATATAATTAAAACAACAGTCTTAATCAAAAAGTATTTATTAGTCATTTAGGAAATCTCAATTAAATTTAAATAAAATTAAAATAAAAGATTTAAAAGAGCAACTGTTAAGTTTCCCGTCGCTCTTCTCAACAGGAGACTGCGCCTTCTGAGCTGGTGGTAGAGTCACTACAAATGGTCAAACTTGACGTTTCAAAAGTGCTTGTAAACTAAGCCTACTTGAAAAAAACAATTATGAATTGAATTGAATTGAATTAATACTTGTTCACGCGCGCGAAATGGGAATTTGATTGAACCGAGTTACTCGGCCGAGTACTCGGTTGAAAAAAATTTTAGTACTCGTTATTCGGCGCATAACAGGACATAAAAGGACGCACAATCATGTAGAAATTTTCACTTAAAATCTGGCCAATTTTGCTTTGACAGTTTTAAAATTATTGGTAAAGAAAATTATACCTAAAGGCCTTTAAATATTGTCCAATACTCAATAAATCCCAAATTCAGAGCAAATTCAACCTTAAGAATTGAGTTTAAGATTGAATTTGCAAATGCGGATACTTGAATTGAGTGCCAAGAAGTTGTGTTTGGCACTCATTGATTGGGACGGTTTTTGGTCGCTGATTGTGCATCCACTTTTTAATAGGAGATCGATAGTTATTTGCCGTTTTAAATTTAACATGTTAAAAGATTTTTAAATTGAACTTGTTAAATCTTCATTAGAAGGCAGCTTTATGCAGTGGGTAGTCAGCATACTATAACCGCGACTTCGATTCCCACAAATAGAATATCATTTAGTGAATTGTTTTTGTGTCTGGATTGTAATACCTAGTATTTATTGCATATATTATATATTTAATAATATGTTTAATGTATATACTATATATTCATTAGTTACCATCACCGCAGAAGCTATCATAATATCATGAGTGAGTATTTTCCCACTGAAACTACGGAAACTTGGTATGCTCAAAATTTTAACAGCATTTTGTTTCTATGAAAGATTTTTTGGAAATCAACAATTTAAAGGGAAAGATGTATGACAGTCTGTTTAGAAAGGTCAGGAGTGTAACGGCTGACGAAGTCACGGAAGTTAGTTATTAGTCTATTAATTAATTGAGCTCTCTCTCCTAATTTGTTGTTTTACAAATTATTTAGTCAGAGCCATCTAGCGAAAGAAGGCTTAACTTGTTTCTACTCCGCGCTTCCCAGGACAAACCAACATTACACCGCTCTGGAATGCGGATAGATGGCGTCCCAGACGCTTTTCAAAGATAATAAAAGCAAATGACGTGATAGCGTTTGCTATTTATCTTATCTTTGCATTTTTTATCTTAAATTAAAATTATGCAAGACTGCAATAATCTAATCTATTTGGTTACACAGCATTTTTTTTAATGATAACGATTATATTATTGTGATAATAACGTCATTATGTAGAGGTGAATTTTATGATAACCTGAGCATGTTAAGGTTACATACATACATAATATATAGATTTTAATGCATAATTAGATAAGTACATAATTTTGCTTTAATCTGTATTCACTGTACACCAACGTAATGCCAATTTGCGCTATGTGACTATATTTTTTTCAAGACAAATGCAAAACATTTTCTGATAAAACTGCATTTAACGAAAATTACAATCCGTAGTCCACAACGATATTTTATACTTTAGATATGTTATGGGCCTACAAAATCACCGCAATAAGTGATCCGAATTTAGCTACTCCACAGAGCGCACACATGCACAATTTTGTGTTTACTATATTTATGTAGATGTAATTTCCTAACTATCGTTGTTTAATATGCGACTTTATTAAATTAAGATACACGTCCGCATCAGGTTTGATGCGCTCGTGACCTATCTCTAGTATAATATATCGTTGGTAGTCTATAAGAAAACTGCAGAATACATACCTACTATACGACTACGAATGGGCTCTTCTCGGACCAAGGCTCTTTGGAATCCTCGTAACTTTAATTTCAAGTTTTCGAATATTATTACCACCATTAGATTAAATTAAATTATTACATAATCCTGACCTTTCAAAAGTGCTTGTAAACTAAGCCTAATTGAAATAAATGAATTTTGAATTTGAATTTTTGAATTATGGTATACGTATGGTACGAGTTGAATTACGAAATGCTAAAACCCTATATTTTAATGCAGTCATAAATGAAATTAATAATAACTTTAAATAGTTAAAAAAACAAAAAAAAAACACGCTTTAACACCCACTAAAAATTACAAATATTGGATTTAAGTCACGTGACTATTTTTTCGTATTCCTGATAGTAAACCCTTTCATTTCATATCCATATCATGGGGGTGGATTTCAACCAGCCAGTCCGCCATCTTGGGAAGGCCGCCATATTGGATTTGTAATGACGTTTTTCAGCTAGTCATGTTCTGTCATCAGAACTCAGAGCGTGTGCAAAATTTTATTCTAACCGAAAACCGGGAAGTAGGTCAAATTAAGATTCCAAGATTTTCTTACATACATAATTACTAGTGAAGCTAATATATAGCGTGTAAAAAGAAGAAATATCGTCGATAGTAATCATTAATCAGTAGTAAGAAATGACCGATTGAAATGACGGTAAAACGTCTGAATTGACGGTGCAATTACACGGGCAATTAAAAACGCTCAATGCCAGGCATTATTTGTTTGTTATCACGTTACGATTACAAGAAACAATTAACTTCAATACTTACGTGAAACATCAATGTCACAGAAGTTACTCAATGTAACACACCATTTGAGGAACATGGGGTAATATGGATCAATTTAGAAAAAGTAGGCAATACATTAGTACACTAGCAATTTATTTTAGCGAGTAGTTTTTGACATGTTCCATACACTGGCAAACAACCTCGCGACATGGGTATAAGTACTGAGATAAAATTTTAATAAAAAAATCGGCTGTCGGTAAAGTCGGTGTACTGACGATAGTTGAACGTGACAACGTATTAAGAAAATACTGTTGGAATGGTTGCATTTTTCAAAAGAAAATGTTAGTTTTTCTAAAATACTGTTTAATAATCTTCATAGACCAGAATATACCGTCTTTTTTTCGTGTAAGAAAAGTTAGGAGCGAGGCCATGACGCATGACGTCATCTTTTTTCGAGTGTGCAATTAGTCACGTCAAAAAAAATATTGTATTTTTTATTACAATTTTATTATTTTTCCACTTTTAGTGTAAAATATGAACACCCTATTATTCCTTCCCCTCCTTAAATTCGAAAATTCCCAAGTCGACGAGGAGTTCCCTTAACTGTCCTTCGTCTTTATCACCAGACCCCTAATGACAGTCATAACCCATCTAGGTGGAAAGTTCTCATCAATACAAATTAATCGTTGAGGAGTTCCCTCATCTGTATTTTGGCTCCATCATCAGATAGATTCCAAACCCTCATGAAATTGTAGTGCTTTAAACACCTTAACCAAAAAATTTACGAACACACTAGTCATCCATATAATTTTTGAAAGTTTCCCTCGATTTCTCGAGTTTCCATCATCAGATCCTGGCTTGATGAATATGGAACAATATGGTGAGTATACCCTTTAAAGCAAAAAAACAATTTTTCAAATCGGTTCAGGCGTCTTCGAGTAATGGATGTACATACATAAAAGATACCGGTCAACTTGAGAATGAGAACCTCCTCCTTTTTGAAGTCGGTTAAAAATTTACGACATTGATCAATATGGAATATAATTATATGGAGCAATTTGAAACAACATTTTTAAAATAATTGCAGAATTTTAATGAAGTAACTTCATAATGCTCCATCTATATCCTTGTAATTGTAATAATTATTTCGTAAATTGCCCGAGTAAACCACGTATTTATGGTCACTATATTCATACATTTTTTATAGCATGTACTATTTATAAATACAGGGTCTAGTCTAGTCTTCTATTTGCCAGAAGATTAGACTAGACCCTGTATTTGTAATTTGTAAAAATAAAAGAACAACTATAGTTTCTTGTCAGCTCTTCTCAGCAGAACCTGCCTTCCGATTCGGTGGTAGAGTTCTTGCGAATAGTTAAACTTGACATTTCATAAGTGATTGTAAACTAAGTCTACTTGAAATAAATGAATATTGATTTCCCAGTCCCTGCAGTGGTGCAAAGTTTGCAATTTTGACTGGGTCATCGGTTTATCACCAATTCTCTTTTGCTGCAATTAATCGAGTCTAATTTAACGAGTTGATATCTATCGGGATCATAATTTAGTCGAAAATTCCTCAGTGTCTGAAGACGAAAGCCTTCAAACAGTGCGTGTTGCCAGTGATGACTTACGGATTCGAGACTTGGTCGCTAACTGTGGCCCTCATAAAAAGGCTAAAAGTCACTCAGCGGGCGATGGATCGAGCTATGCTTGGGGGTTCTCTGCGTGATCGAATCAGAAATAAGAAGATCCGTAGAAGAACTAATGAAGAACTATAGCTCAGCGAGTCACGAAGCTGAAGTGGCAATGGGCAGGCCACATAGTGAGAAGAAGAGTGAAGAGCCGATAGACATTGCAACGTCCATCGGCATCACCAATGCGTTGGTGTCCCAAGGTGCTGGAATGGCGACCCCGCACCGGAAAGTGCAGTATTGGTCGACCCTCCACTAGGTGTACCGAGGACATCAAGTGGGTTGCGGAGAAAGCTCGCGGCTCGAGACCGTTTTGTTTGGAAGTCCATGCAAGAGGCCTATGTACAGCAGTGGACGTCCATCGGCTGTTGATGATGATATAATCAAAGAGCGATTCCATCTCTAAGGTCAATGCAGTAGGTACATACTTATTCGGTTCTGAGCCTGGTAAATAGTAAGCAATTGCGTGGGCGTCAAGTACCGCTTAACCTTGCTATACTTCCATTAAACGGGTATAAATGTCATTGGTTCCCTTAAGTGAAGATGTCTTAGGTCCCGAACTAAGGTCGGTCGGCGCAATTACACCATTATCCGCAGTAATTACAATCAATTGGGACTGAGCTGAGCTGCTTTTAATTGGCCACGTTTAGAAATACACTCATGCCTTTTAACTTGTTTACAAAGGAATCCCTGATGGTAATGGTAATAACTAACAAGGAATACATACTTATAATATTTTTTTTTTTTTTTTTTTTTTTATTACTTACAAGTTAGCCCTTGACTACAATCTCACCTGATGGTAAGTGATGATGCAGTCTAAGGTGGAAGCGGACTAACTTGTTAGGAGGAGGATGAAAATCCACACCCCTTTCGGTTTCTACACGACATCGTACCGGAACGCTAAATCGCTTGGCGGTACGTCTTTGCCGGTAGGGTGGTAACTAGCCACGGCCGAAGCCTCCCACCAGCCAGACCTGGACAAATTAAGAAAATCTCAATCTGCCCAGCCGGGGATCGAACCCAGGACCTCCGTCTTGTAAATTCACCGCGCATACCACTGCGCCGCGGAGGCCGTCACGAATATAGCACGAGTGAGACTGAGAATGAGAGGGGGTAGACTACCCCCTACAAAATATATTTCGGGGAGTGCGCTCAGGAATTGTTCGATCTTGTGCCACCTTCGCCATTCTACCACAGGACTGCTAGGCATCGAAGATATCTGCACCGCTACGTCATCGAAATTCCTCGGACGCGTACGAAGCGGTTTAGTTGCTCTTTACTTAATACTTCTATATATATACTATTCTTCCACGGGAAGGACTACACGGGTATACTAGGTTACCACGGGAGGAGCAATCATCACGAAATCTCAAAAACAGCTTGAAGGAAAACATCGTGAGGAAACCTGCATACCAGAGAATTTTCTTAATTCTCTGCGTGTGTGAAGTCTGCCAATCCGCATTGGGCCAGCGTGGTGGACTATTGGCCTAACCCCTCTGATTCTGAGAGGAGGCTCTAGCTCTGGAGTGAGCCGAATACGGGTTGATAACGATGATAGTATAAATAGTAGAGGTTCGTTTTGAACGGATTTTGCGAGAGGGCCGGATTAAGGAGGTCTAAGGGCGGACAAAGCCGTAGGCGTCCGCTTGTAATACATTTACGCATAGGCTGACTAACTTTCCGTTTTCATAAAATGAATGATATTATGTCTGACTAAAACAGGCTCTTTGTCTAACAGTTATTTATACAAACCGAAAAAAGTCAAGGAAATAAAGGCTATTTGCTTAGAATAGTTATTTACTCGTTCGTAAAGTCACGCCTTGTTATTATTTGCGTATAACGGATTATTATGACGGAATTAGCCCCTTATTTTATGATCGTGTTATGTTGAAATCGTGACTGGATACTAAACAGCACATAAAAAATTATAATAGACAGTAGAAATAAATCTATACCATAATAAAATAGAAATCTACTATCTGTATCTATTATAATATTATAAACAGATAATATTTGTTTGTTATGATTGTGTAAGGCTAGAATAGCTTGAATATGTTTTTCATAATGTTAATAAATCTTGTTTCTGGTTTACTTGTATTTCCAACAGTCGAAAAAAAAATAATGACGGAAGGTAATGTAACTATCCGATTTAAAAAAAAAACTTTCCCCAGTACAACGCTACTTTATCTACTCGGAGAATAAAAAACCGTAATTGCAAAAAGCTTATTTTTTATGAAAAATAAAAATCCGATTTTTGATGATTGTTGTTAGTTGGTTGTAATTATTTTTTAGCTTTCGTTAAGTTATATTGGCAAAAGTCTAAATGTAATAATAAAGCTATAAATAAAATTGACTATTCGCGATTCGTCTCTGTATTTGGGTCACACCAATTGATATGTGTACCAAATTTAAACTGGATTGGTTTGGTACATTCGAAGAAAACAGACATACATTAAAATGTGCGCGAGTGATAATTATAAGGGTTCCGGTTATATTATAAGGGTTTCGGTTTTGTACTACGTACGTGCGGAACCCTAAAAAGAAATAGTTACCGAAAACATATAATACATATTCTAAAAAAATAACACTGATAATAATATTGTAAATGACCAAAACACACAATTACAGCTGTTTACGTATTTTATCATCATATCTGAACATATTCTCGCTTCCGTTTGTTACTCTAGTTTTATTCAGTGATAACATTCAAAAAGTTAATGGTTATTTTCCGTAATAGGTACTGTACTATCGTTATCGGTCATGTTTAAGTAAACAATATGTAGAAAAGAGCTGAAACTCTTACACTTCTGGAGAGATATTAGCCAAACGTAGCTAAGAAACTGAAGAACTACCACAAGAAAACTGCGTCTTTCAAATTAAAAAAAATCATAGACTCGAATTGTAAACCTCCACCTTCTTTGAAGTCGGTTAAAAATCATCGAAATCGGTTGAGAGCTACGATGCCTCAGACACTCACATACACACACACACACACACACACACACACACACACACACACAGTCAGATAGGCAGACAGACATCGACGTCACCCTTATAACACACCCCTTTTTGCGTCGGGGTTTAAAAAGTGGTTAAAGTCGTAGAATTTAGAACAAAGGTTCCTAAACTTTTCAGACCCTTTAGATGTAGACCCTTTAGATTTAGACCGTGTTTCGGTTTTGGGTCTGTTTACCGACAAACAATTTGTATTTTTAACCAATATTTCAATTTCTTATGTATTTGATGTAAGTACTTGTGTTGAGTATGACTAATTTTTAGTTAAAGTGAGAAATTGTACGAAAAAACACAATTTAGAAATTCATCGTTTATTGAGAACCATGAAATCAATAACAATCGAATATATGCTGAGAGATTTTAAGACTAAATTATTAGATCTGTTAACGCGCTTTTTTAATGCGATTTAAAACAAAAAATTGGACAAAATCTTTTCTTATTTTTTAAAATCGTTTTTTTTATTAATTGTTGATTGAAATAAATATATTGGTTTTTTTTTCTTTTAGTAGTCATTGTTAAATATTTGTTATAGAAATTGAAAAAAAAAAAAACATTTTTTTGCCTAACTGAATTGAGCCGTAGCATTGACTGTTTAATTTTTGTTCACTGGACTACAGCTATATCAAGAGTAAAATACGTCAGTGTTGCCAACTACTTAAACTTTCTCACCCATACGTCACACGTCATTGAATCATAGACAATCTTTGTGTTTTCTTCGTCGAAGAAATAGGTAAACAAGTCTCATTTATTGCACAATAGAGTATTGTGTGGCGACGCGGTATTCATTTTATCTCGCGTGGGATTACGTTTATTGCATAATAAACCCATTTACTAACAATGCACACTGTGATGAGAGCAAATGCAGTGATTTAAACACAAACGAGCAAACAATTTCTGATTGTTAACAGTATTCAATGACAACTTAGCCCTTGTATGAATGATTAGTCTAAGATAGTAGACTCAATAGGGAATAGACATGTGATTTGAATTACGACCAGATTCTTTGTATTCCTTATTGGTTTGGGGTCCCAAGGTGCGAATGGCGACCGCGCACCGCAAGCGCAGTGTTGGGTGACCCTCACACGTAGTCGATCCGAATATAAGACGACTTTCACCTTTTTATCTGTGTGTCTAGTGGGAGTTTCAATGTTTTCATACTGTTACTATCGCGACAACGTCAATGCGAATTTATCTGGAATTGAAACAGTTGTGCAGTAGTGCCACAAGATGGCGCTGTTTCAATTCCTTGGAAATTCGCGTTTACGTTACCGTGATCGTCACAGTATCAAACTGCCACTAGGATCAGGATGCAAAGTATTTTATATCAACCTAGCCGACTCCGCCCTGCGGTTTCACCCCCGTAGTTCCCGTTCCCGTAAGAATGCGGAGATAAAATATAGTCTGTGACACTCATTAATAATTTGACTTTCTATTGGTACAAGAATTTTCAAAGTCGGTTCAACAGATTCCACAGACTTTACCTCTTTATAATATTGTATAATTGGTATGTAATTATGTATTCACGTTGGGGTCCTAAGGTGCTGAATGGCGACCTTGCACCGAAAAGCGCAGTGTTGATCGACCCCCACTAGGTGGGTCGAAGATATCAAGCAAGCGAAACAAAAAGTCAAGCTGGCCTTTTTAATAATCTAGGTTACTTTTATTGTTTTTGTAAATAAATGTAAAATGATTTATTGCCATGCCAATAATAACGTTTTCCACACCTGTCAAGCTGTGAAACTACCGTAATAATTATTTTTTCTTATCGCTCTAATGGTATGTGGAGCGGTAACGAGAATCCGATTATATAAGTAATAACGGTCATACCTACGTATATTTATATATGTATAGAATTAGTTTGTAACACGCAACAAATAAAAATATGTGAATATTTAACAACCTGGAGCTGTGATAGCCCAGTGGATATGACCTCTGCCTCCGATTCCGGAGGGTGTGGGTTCGAATCCGGTCGGGGGCATGCACCTCCAACTTTTCCAGTTGTATGCATTTTAAGAAATTAAATATCGCGTGTCTGCATACCAGAGAATTTTCATAATTCTCTGCGTGTGTGAAGTCTGCCAATCCGCATTGAGCCAGCGTGGTGGACTATTGTCCTAACCCCTCTCATTCTGAGAGGAGACTCGAGCTCAGCAGTGAGCCGAATGTCGGTTCATAATGTGTTTTAACAACCTATTTGAAAAAAGTAACCTATGGGATCGTTACGACCACATAACATAGAAAACGATAAAGACCTTTAGTTACGCCTAACAATAATATTTTTTTTAATAATGATGAAGAAATAATAAATAAATAGCAAAACTAAAAGTTTCGCTCAGCTGTTGCATGAGCAAGATCACGATTAACTCTGAACTCTGTGGTCACTAATGGTAGATTTCTAATTTGAAAGGGGTGAAGTTAAAGATTTTCTACTATAGACATTTTACGTGCCTACAACGTCACCGCACATCACAACATCACATCGTCAGACACAATTTCGTATTTACTTACATTATATATATTTATGAATATAAATACCTTTAGTTTTTACACTTCCTGAACACACAACGCGATATTACGTACAAAGTATTGTAATTTTATTAACTTTGCCCGCAGAAGTTTGTGCTTTTGTTTGTTTGTCCGCAGTTGCGATGCGCTAGTGACATATCTAATAGTATAAAATCTAGGGGTGTCGTTATAAAATATCTCTGGCTTTGGACACAGAACCCACATAATAGTAGGTACAAACTAATACTTCATTAAAATATTTAAAGAACCTGAGGTAGGTACACAATCAGCAGTTAGGTAAGGTTTTTGTAGATTGTCCAAATAGTTACGTGTTGCAGTTACTTTAATTGGCAAGTTAGTCATTCAAGGATAAGTTTTTGTATGCCACTGATTGTGTAACCTATTTATATACCTAATACGTACAGTAAAGCAGGATATGTGCGTATTATTAGACACTTGTAATGTTAATTTAATTGAATTTTGATCCACTGCTAACAGCCAATAGCAAAATACCCCAACCTTGTCAAAGATTTACTAGATGACGTCATCGCCGTGTGACGCTATTTTGTCAAACGTTTTTACAGCCTAACCACTAAAACAAAAATCCTGGATTGGTGTTGATTGCTTAGAAACTGGAAGAAATTAGTGACTATTTTCCCAAACATGATACTTATTTAAGGTTTTTTATTTATCTTGTTAGGCTATACTTATGATGCTAGATCTCATGATCCCCAAGTAAACAAGAACTAGTCATGGTATAAGAAAAAGATTAAAATAATTTGAGCATAAGCAGTATTTTTTTTAATATAAAAAATTACAGCATAAGCCAGAATTTACATTGAACAAAAAAGTGGTTGAAACTATATGCTACTTGACATTGGCTTATCTGTGCAAAGCCAAAGAGAAGAGAAAAAAAAACCTATCCGATATTGGTCACTGGATCCGTGAACTCGCGAAGCGTTCTTCCTGCTTCACACGCCATCTATTTGTTGATGTTGCTCAACGCTACGGTTCACTGCGCTTATTTGAAATACAGCGGTTACGTTACAATGAAATAAACTATTTGCATTCAATCGATTGCACAAATAGTACAATTCTCTTTGACGTCGACATCTATTTCAATGACCTTCGTTTTTTACTCGCCTACGGGAAAGGGTTATCATTTACATTGTCTATACCAAAAGTCAAAGCAGCATGTAAGAGTTAGTCCTTATGTACAGCCTGATCAGAAATATAAATAGCCTAGATTGGGGGCGCCATGCAGTAATTCCATTAATAAAACTACTGCTTCTACTACTTGAGTTTTGAAATTCCATGTTGAAGGTGGTTGAGGCATCACACTACTAATCGTGCTTATTTAGACATGTGATGTATGACATAAGTTTCAAATAAACGTTTTTGGAGTTCACTTGTTATAAATCGATTTTTCATATATAGCCCCCGGAAAAATATTTGGGCAGTAAAATTCGATGAACGAATGACAGCGTTACGTTTTTGTGCGCACCTTTCACCGTGCGCTGCCGTCAAAAAGCACATGCGTGCGGGTCCGCCCTAGCGCGTCGTGAATTTTCAATTTTACTATACAACTACTTGTCACTAAATAGTAGGTACCTGTATGGTGGAAAACTACTTCAAAGATAGATTTAAGAGTAGATAGTATGGCTTGAAAGGAAAGGAAAGAAAAGGATGGTAAGTAAAGCCGTGCACCAGCCGAGCCGAAAGACTCGGCGAAGGCACTACCGTCTCTCCTAACAGCTTTTCAGACTGAAACAGCGACCATGGCACAAATATTCTGTGAGTACTTTCCCGGAAAAGTTCTATATATTCAGTGTCATATTTCATTTCCTATAAGGCGTTTGCACTATTTGATAAAAGTGAAGCAAACGCACTTTTCGTTTCGCTTTGAATTCGCGCGCAACATAACAGGCCAGTGTGAAAATGCCGTTAAGCGTTTATAATTTATATGGAACTACTATTGTCAACAAAAGGAATTGATTGCAAACGTGTAACTTTTATACCCAGCTACTGATTGAATCATTATTCGATTCACAAATCTATGGCATGCACAGTGGCAATACGATAAAAAAGTTGGTTTTTGATAAACTCACAATGTTATCGCTATAAATAAATTAATGTAATAAAGTTAAACCTTGACATCATAGGCCTATATCGTGATGTCGTCATTTTCTCTGCCTACTTGAGTGTCCCACGCTTTCAAGTTCGTCTCGTGATATTATCTTTAGCACGAGTGTGAAGCTATCGAGCGTGTCTACAAATCTTGCTCATCTTTTGTGTTATGTTCTTACTATTAGAACAGAGCATACATTTACCTTTTTACATCACACTAGCGGACGATCGCGACTTCGTTCGTAAAATTTAGTTTTTCACAAATCCCTTAGGAACCATGGATTTTTCCGAGATGAAAAGTAGCTTATGTGTTAAACCAGAGTAAAATCTATTTCCATACTAAATTTCAACCAAATCGGTTCAGTAGTTGCGCCGTTAAAGAGTAACAAACATCCAAACAAAAATCCATACAAACTTTCGCGTTTATAATATTAGTAGGATTTAAGAGATCCCTCATTGTATTAAGGCTAAAAGATCAGCACACACAGCACAGCACATGAAAAATAAACATGGTAAATACCTAATACATTTTTTTTTATATAAATAGCCAATTAAGGAGGAGTATGGACTGTGGTTGAAAGTAGCAAGCAGGTTTCAAGTCCAGACTCTCAAGTATAAAACATAATTTTTCTATATTTTCTATGGGATATCATGAGGAGTAATGTTTCTACATACTACAACCCTAAAACTGAGCTACTTTTTTAAATAGAACCCATAGACTTGGATTCAGAGGAAGGCAGGCAAGGTGCCACTCGTCTGTTACATATTTGATTAAGAAACTATTTTTGTAGGTATTGTTGGTTTTAATAATTGGGTTTTAACCAAACCCAATTATCGTATATAATAATAATTATTTTTTTTTTTTTCCTTATTATATTAATTTAGGTAAGTAGGTAATCCAGTTATTGTGATAAAAAAAAAATAAAAACATAAGGCACTTTTTTTTGTTCAGGAATTGTAAATATTTGGATTCCATTAATATGTGTACCTTCTTGTGATTCTTATTAATATTCATACTGCTAATTTATATATATATTCACCAGCAGACGCCATGCAGTTTCAAACACATAGAGCCTGTTTCCGTAGGAATACTGGGATAAAATATAGCCTATAGCAACCGGGGATAGCGTAGTTTCCTAACAGTGAATTTTTCAAATAGGTTCTGTAGTTTCAGAGCCTTTAATGTAAACAACAAGCAAACAATAAATCTTTCCTCTTTACAATATTAGTAGAGACATATAGATTAGTCATTGAACTAACTAGCGTGTGGCTAGGAATCATTAGCTGGATCTTTTTTTTTTTTTTTTTTTGTTCTGTTTATCTTATGCAATCAGTCGGCAGACTATGAGCAGAGCTGTTGTAGAAAAATTTGGCGATTAGAAGCAACATTCCCCAGCGGGAGCAGCTCCATGTAAGTGTCATATATGGCTTTTAATCAAGTATATGCCGTCTTTTCAATCGCCGTATCGCCTGTGGTATTGTTAATTGAACAGCCAGGTGGTTCGGATGGTTTCTGAGTCTAGCTTTGTAGTTGTTGTTACTAGATTTTATTTCTTCTTTCACTGTTGGCATTTGTAGATACTCGTGAATTTCTGGTATTTTCAGAAACCAAGGCGCGTTTGACACTTGCTTCAATACATAATTCTGAGCTCTTTGAATAATGGTAATGTTGGACTCGCATGCAGATCCCCACAGCTGGATTCCATACATCCATATTGGTTTAACTATTGTCTTATAGACAAGAAGCTTGTTTTCCAAGGACAGCCTGGAGTTCCGAGCGAGCATCCAATACAATCGTCTATATCGGTAGTAGATCTCATCCCTCTTGGTTTGAATGTGTTTTTTCCAAGTTAGCCTTCTATCCAGGTGCATGCCTAGGTATTTGACGTTGTCGCTTTGTGGGAGCTGATTGTTGCGTAGAAACACTGGAGGGCAGTTTCCTCTACGAAGTGTGAATGTCACATGAACCGATTTATTGGCGCTTGCTTTTATTTTCCATTTAGTCAGCCATTTTTCGATTTCATGTAAGCTACGTTGCAGGATTTCTGACGCTTTTTCAGGACATTTGTTACGAGCTAGCACAGCAGTGTCATCTGCAAAGGTTGCTACGATAACGTCATTACCTTGGGGTAGATCGCTTGTGAAAATCGTGTACAGTATTGGACCCAACACAGAGCCTTGCGGGACACCAGCTCTGATTGGATAGAACTTGGAGGTAAATTCATCTTCTTTTACTTGGAATATTCTATCGCTGAGATACGACTCAATAAGTCCATAAAAAGTATGAGGTAACAGTGTTTTGATTTTGAATAACAGCCCTGTGTGCCATACCCTGTCGAAGGCTTGCTGTACATCTAGAAATGCGGAGGAGCAATATTCTTTATGTTCAAAAGTATCTCTAATAGTTCTGCATACTCTATGAATCTGCTCTACAGTACCGTGTTGGATTTCATTAGCTGGATCTGACTATGAAATACTATGCTTTTCTGTATTCTTCAAAAGAGGAATGCCCAACAGATACTCATAATACATCAGACTCGGGAACCCCTGTATAAAAGTATATGGAGATGATAATAAGATAATTAATTCCTGTGCCACAGACTATCAGAATAGTCAAAATGTTATCATCAATATGACAACTATAGTCCAGAAGGAAATTGAACCCACAACCATTTGTTTTCTATACATATAATTTGTTTTTTTTCTGGTGGTATTCTTTGTACTGAAATATTTTCAGTATTAAATTTTCAAATACCCAAATGTGGTTCTAATGATATTTTAATAGTGCTATACCCCCTATTGGTCTAACTACTAGAATAACTTAGCCATTTATTAGGGTTCCATGTGCAACAGGTAAATAAAATGGGACCCTATTACTTAGACTCAGTTGTCCGTCCATCTGTCACTGTATGTGTGTCTCATGAACCATTATAGTCAGACAGTTGAAACTATCACAGATGATATATTTTTATTGCTACTATAACATCAAATACTGAAAAACATAATTTTATTTGCTAGCTTTTGCTCCATATTGATAACAGCAAAATATAGATGCTTGAAATATCAACAAAATATTGAGTTAAATTATTCATTTTAAAAACAAATAAATATTTTATATTATCAAAATAAAATTATTATGTAAAGGGGATCCAATGATTTTTGCCATGTATAAAGATATTGGTACAGAACCATACCTGAGCGAGTCCTAATTGGACTTTACAGTTTTTTTATTTATTAATTCTATTAATATAAAAAAAAACTTTTTTATTTATCAATAGAATTACCATAATGAAATTAAGCTTAACCAAACTGCAACTTACACCACAATTGGTTTTCTTGTACACATAATAAGTGGTTTTTAATAAAATAGCATACAATATGATTAGTCATTGCTTAATTTTCTACCAACACAATCAAATCTTATCAGGCGTGCTACACTACATAAATCTTGAAGATAAACAGTCAGGAATGAGGATAACTTCTATATATTTAATAACAAATTATCAAATATTTCTAAGAAAATACAAAGTTTTTACAAATAACTGTGTTATCTTTCATAATTCATTTAATTTTTATCTATGTCTGTGAGCAAAAAACAATTAATCATTGATAATATTTTTTTTATACTTAGATTATGGTGCCCTTGTAAAATATAATAGAGTGAAAGCATTGTTTATTTTTTCAATTAAGTAGTCATAAAATTATTTCTATACCATGAGCACAGATTAAGAATTACAGTCAGATAGAGCGCACGGAACACAACAGTGTCATAGCCGCTCTAAATACAAAATTCAAAAACAAATACATTCTCGAGTCAGTACAACAATTTTTTAAATATTTTAAAAACTGTTCACAAAAACTAAAGAAATAAGATGGAGTATATTTTTATTGGTAATTAGTTTAGTTTAGTAGTAGTTGATAGTTTTAAATTTTGAAATACAAATTATGAAAAAAGTTTGTATATGCTGCCGTCAAGGAGTTGCGTGACTTTTTTAAGGGTTTCACAGGCTTCACCACGCTGCTTGTAAAGACTAACTCTGTATCGTCTATAATCTGTGGCCATGAGTATAGTATTTATAAAAAATATTTTATGTAGGTCACTGTTTAAATCTTCCAAAAACTGATTTTTCTATTTTTCAGAATTCAAAGGACTTTGGGATGTGGATGGGATCTGGAAATGTAAAGAAGCGGTTATAATATTTTATTTAAACCATGTATAGATAAATATTTGTACAAGTAATAAATATATGAAGTGCAACTTTCACTTACCTTTATGTGTTTGTTCCTTCCTGTCCATACGTATCGATGCAGCAAATATATATGAACTTTTCACAGCTATTTTAAAACCAGACTTTCGTATCGAGTTCACTTTTATCTTTGTTATTAATCACACAACACTAAAAACTACTGTATTACGAATTCAGATTGTAACACAATATTATAAATTAAACGCACACCGTTTTTTATCAATTATTCCAATTGTCCCGTACTACAGTCCGTATTTATCAAGATTTTAATTATTTGTGTCGTAAAATGAAAATATTTATCACATTGATTTATTTTTAAATTTGGAAATGGAATCAAAACATCGTACTGACAATTTTGACAATCTTGTAACCTCATCCAGAAACAAAAGGAAGTTAAATTAATTTCAGTTTATCGTTTCACTTTTTATTCACACACGTCGATATAAACAGAACATAGCGGAATTATTAAAATTATAATTTTTGACGAGAAGAGAAGTTTTAATAAAAGCTAATGCCAAAGCGAAAGCTGCCTGCTGCTGCCACAGACAGAGATAACAAATCTCAAATGTCAAATCTCAAATCTGACAGTTGAGCACAGATAGATTATTTAGGAAAGAAATAGGTATTCTTTTTACAAAATTCAAAATGATAAGCCTTATCATAAAAATCAAGTAGCGGTTACGACGACTACACTGCCACAATGCATGTAACCAACTAAATATACGTTGCCGCTGTATTTTTTCCGAAGGAACAACATTTCAACGCGATCAACAATAACTACTGCCTACTCCTCTATAGCCGTGATAACCCAGTAGCTAACACCTCTGCCTCCGATTCCGTAGGGTGTGGGTTCAAACCGGTCTAGGGCATGCACCTCTAACTTTTCAGTTATGTGTATTTTGTGAAATAAAATATCACGTGTCTCAAATGGCGAAGGAAAAAAAATTGAGGAAACCTGCGTACCAGAGAATTAATAATTTGGATTAATCCGCATTGGACCAGCGTGGTGGACTATTGGCCTAACCGCTCTCATTCTGAGAGGAGTCTTCAGCTCAGCAGTGAGCCGAATATGGGTTGATAGTGAACACGTAAGTACTATGTAGTAGGTAGGTAGGTGCTACAATGGAAATTTTCCAAATAAAATTCACGTTGCAACCAGATTGGTTTTGCTACAGCACTAAAACATTACTTTAGTCTACCTATATTAAAATATGCAACGCTAAAATGATTTTTTTTGCGACCAAAACTTAGAGCTTAAACGTTTGGCTCAACCTAGTACGATAGCAAGAAACTATGAAGTGAAGTTGAACAAACAGAACAGTGATGAATGTCTTCTCAAGTGGTATTAGGTACACATTACTTAATGTGTTATTATTATGTTTTAATATCTGCCATCTACCTCGTCATTACGAAGGTAACAGTACCTTATCTCGCATATCTCAACATTCAACAAACCACTTTAATGTCACCAAAGATTTTATACTATTAGACATGCCAGTGGCTAGTTGTCTTTTTGTTTCATTTAGTCGCATAGTAAACAACGAAAATAAATTAAACTAATAGTACCTACCAACCAAAATATTGACTACAATGCCGAGGTGTGTGTTTAGGAAGTGTAAAAACTAGGTTAACAGTCCACGTCCAGTGGGAATGACCCACAAGTCCAGGTGAGTTATTGCTAAAAATAGCTGTAATAAGGGTTTAAATGAATAAATATGTGGTGTAAAATATATTTACTTACTGAAATGCTTTTTTTTCACACAGACCACATTTGGTCTGTGGACTGGTAGTGATCTCTAGGCAGTAAACTGACTAGAAAAAGGTGTGAAGGTTCCTATGATCAACTTAGGCTGACATGCGATTCTACACAAGCTGCCACAAAAAGGCGAAAAGAGTTTCGCAAGTGTGCAATATTAGCACCATACCGAAATGCCTTCCCCGTTTCCAAAAAGTTCATAAAAGATTGCTCTAATAAATATTTTTAATTTTTATTCATATCTGTACATAAATAAAACTGTTTCATGTTTTTACCCGAGTGCAAGAAGGGTTTTTTGATACATTTCTTTTCGTACCATACTTTGTTTTTAAAAATGGAGTATTTACTATGTCCCAGCAATTTATATGTTATTTTGTTATGTCGTGCCAAGTCCGCATTAAATACAAGACCTCCCCGCTACGTCCACAGGTCCAGTAAGCCTGAAAGTTGTATAGGTGAACAGACCACTTAAAGACTATGGACTGATACATAAATATATAATGTAAGTAAAAACAAAATTGTGCATGTGTGTGCTCAGTGGAGTAGTTAAATTCGGATCACTTTTTGCGGCGATCTTGTAGGCATGTCTAGCATATCTATCTAGTATAAAATCGTTGACTGTCACGCCGCGTCGTTCCAATTTCGCTGTCATGGCGATGTTAATGACCGTATGCACCGGTCTTTTATCATTAGAAACCACGATTTCGTATAATGAAACATTTCAATTTAATCTCATTCTCATTTCTGAAATAAATAAAACTTTAGTTTACTGTCTTTAATTATATTGAGAGCCGTGATAGCCCAGTGGATATGACCACTGCCTTCGATTCGAAGGGCGTGCGTTCGATTCCGGTCCGGGGCATGCACCTTCAACTTTTCAGTTAAGTAGGCACCCATGCTACCTGAAAAACATTTTAATCAGTTGTAAAAAATGTTCTACGGATCCCGAACTAAGTGGTACCTCACCTATTAGACATATACCCACTCGCTAGCTGCTGCTAATTTTAGCATTTAACACTAGCTGAGAACTCGTCCTTAGTAATTTATTACGACACTATTCTATTTTTGATTGACCTACTAATTTATGTTGTGTAACTGATTGGTAACGAAACTCTTATTAAAAAATGTGTGGAATGACTAACATGGCCACGAAGAACTTGTTGTGAATACGAGTAGATTAGCCGGCCAACCTTTATTTGACAGCCTCTGTGGCGCAGTAGCATGCACGGCGGATTTACAAGACGGAGGTCCTGGGTTCCAACCCCGTTTTGAGATTTTCTTAATAGGTCCAGGTCTGGCTGGTGGGAGGCTTCGGCTGTGGCTAGTTACCACCATACCGGCAAAGACATACCGCCTTGAGGATGTTCCGATGAAAATCCACACCCCTTTCGGTTACTACTCCACATCGTACTCGGACGCTAAATCGGTACGTTTTGACGGCCTCCGTGGCGCAGTGGTATGCGCGGTGGATTTACAAAACGGAGGTCCCCGGCTGGGCAGATTGAGATTTTCTTAATTTGTCCAGGTCTGGCTGGAGGCTTCGGCCGTTGCTAGTTACCACCCTACCGGCAAAGACGTACCGCCAAGCGATTTAGCGTTCCGGTATGATGTCCTGTAGAAACCGAAAGGAGTGTGGATTTTCATCCTCCTCCTAACAAGTTAGCCCGTTTCCATCTTAGACTACATCATCACTTACCATCAGGTGAGATTGTAGTCAAGGGCTAACTTGTAAAGAATAAAAAAAAAAGTCGATGCTTTTTGATGCGGTGGAGTGAATCTACATACATAGATCATCTTGTCGCTTAGATTCTTAAATTTTTCGCGGATAAGTAATAGCAAAATAGATCAATCAATCAAATTATTCACCATTCATAATGAACTTCCCCATAGAAACCCCTTCTAAGCGGAAGTTCATTCAACTATTCTTCATCAATACGTACGCCTTATATTCAAGAACAAATAATAAAACTTAACCCATTTCAACATTATCTTTCATTTATTTATTTGTAAGAAAGCACAACCATTACAAAAATTAACATAAATAAGTAATAAAATTTAGTAATATATATCTTTTTGAAAATTAATAAAATCATATACTTACCATCAACGAAAATCACAACACGCAGAATTACATATTTTTTTTTAGAGTTTACTGTTTGTAAAATTATCTAAAAATAATAATTAATTACCTAATAAATAAGCACCTACTAGATAGTCATCTAAAGAATTTATACAAAACATGTATTAAAATAAAACCGGTATTTTTTATTTCCGTAGCATATCCATTTAAACCGATGGAATAAACCGGAGTCAGTCTTTTCAGTTTTGGTCGTAACAATATTTATTATAATAAAAAGTATAAAAATTGTAATTATAGAAGAACAACTGAGAGCCTCCGATAGCCATACATCATCAACATCGTAGGGTTATTACCATTGATCTCTTATAATAGAAGGACGCACAATCATGTAGAAAATTTCACTTAAAACTGGCCAATTTTGCTTTGACAGTTTTAGAATTATTTGTAAAGAAAATTATACATAACGAGAGAAAATTATACAAAAGTTATACTTTAAATGTAGTCCAATATTCAATAAAATTCCAAATTCTGAGCGAATTCAACCTTAAGAATTCAGTTTAAAGTTGAATTTGCAAATGCGATTACTTGAATTGAGTGCCAAGAAGTTGTGTTTGGCACTCATTGAGTGGGGACGTTTTTTGGTCGTTAATTGTGCATCCACTTTTTAATAGGAGATCGATGGTTATTACATATGTATCTCGGTGTACCATTCATATAATCAGGCACTACATCGTTTTCCATCGTATTTTCGTTTGCAAATATCTAACATATTTTTTTTCAACGAAAAACAAAAAACTGGTATTCATGTAATTTAGTTGAAGTATTCATGTTTAGATGATTGATAAAATAAAACATCATTGCCACTTGATGTAAAATCGCCTAGTCAAGGTCATTTCGTAGAAATAAATATGTTAGATGATAATAAAAACGAAAATACGACTAAAATAGATGTAGTGAGTCATTGTTTGAATGGTACATTGAGATACATACGAGTAATAAGGCCACAGATAAGATTATTCAAAAAAGATTCCGACGAATTGATAACCTCCTCCCTTTTTGAAGTCGCTTAAAAACCTCTATAAAATGAGGTATGTCTGACTCTCTTTTTATAACATTTTACTACATATCTGTTATTTGCAAAAAATACGAACAATATTGTTTTTACTAAATATACGAGTGCTTAATTATTATCAGTTCACAATTTCCATAGGTTTAACTTGCAACTTCTTCGCCAACGCTTGGCTGCTCTGTATCTGTTGTTTGACGTAGGACACAGTTCCCAGTGAGTCAGTCAGTTGAGCCGCTTTCTTCTCCTTGTCGCCTGGAGCCAGGACTGGTAGACTGTTGTCTGCCTGTGGAACACATAAACTTCATTACTATACTATAATACTAGCGGACGCCCGTGATTTCGTCCGCGTGGAATTTAGTTTTTCACAAATCCCTCGGGAACCAAGGATTTTTCCGGGATAAAAAGTAGCCTATGTGTTAATCCAGACTATAATCTATCTCTACTTCAAATTTCAGGTGATTGGGTTCAGGAGCCGAGGCGTGAAAGAGTAACAAACATTCATACCATCAAAATCATAAGTGTACAAATTTCTAACCTTACAGGAAGACCGTTATTCGTAGGGTTCAGAAGCTCTTAGATTAAATGAAAAACGCTTGTCTAATGTCTTGATATAGTGGTAATGTGTAATCCTACAACCAAAGCAAAAAAGACTTCCAAAAGTAGACAAAGTATACCAACTGGTTCTAGCTCCCTCCAGTGTCGGATAGAGTCTGTCAGTCGATCTCCGAAGCCCGGCGCGAAGTTCTCAGGGTCCACAGCGATGAAGCAGTGCCCCAGGTTAGCCGGGCCCCCCTCTCCCTGGTGAGACCATGAACGGATGTGGTGGCCGTATTTCGCTCCTGAAATTAGTAACATTATGAAAGTAAATCTCTTTGATCAAGTAAGTAAAAGGATTTTAAAAAAGCCGACATATTTTATCGGCGTAATCGTCGTCCACATTGCACTGTTAGGTAGCATTTGAAAGCAAACGTCGTCATGAATGATCAACCCATATTCGGCTCATTGTTGCGCACGAGTCTCCTCTCAGAATGAGGGGTAGGCTAATAGTCCACCACGCTGGTCCAATGCGGATTGGCAGACTTCACACACATGGATAATTTATAACAGAGGTGGAGCGTGCTTGCGTATTCGTCCTGTGGAAATAAAAGCATTTTATTATAGAAAGACGGGATAAAATATAGCCCTTGGACACCAGTAAATAATGTGGCTTTCTATTGATAAAAGAATATTGAACATCGGTTTGGTGGATCCAAAGAAACAGCCTCACACGTTACCTTTTTATAATATTAGCATAGATTGATACTACCAATAAAGATTTTACCTGATGAGATTCCACAGAACAGTTCCACCATGGCAGCTAGACCGAAGCCCTTGTAGCCAGCAGTTTCTTCTCTACCGCCCAGTGGCATTAGACAACCAGTCTTGAAAGCCTGAAAGATGGTGAAAGAATGCAATAGCAAACTTAAGGTAACTTATCCTAATAACTACATAAATCATGCTGTCGTGGAATGGTGGCATAAATCTCAGTCAGAGAGACATCTCCCGACCAAGTAGAAATCGTTTATATTCCTCGGAATAATGTGAGCAAATCCCCAGTCGCCAGTCATAGCTTCGTGGCAACCCTTTACTATAATGTATGATTTTTTAAAAGGCAGCTGTGGAGTTTCTTGCTGGCAAACGGATAAACCTGACTTTTCAAAAGTGCTTTAAATTCTGCTTGAAATATAAGTTTCTTATCTTTTTGAAAGGTCTGAGCATCTAAGGCCTATTAATTTTTACTAAAGGACCACTTTAGTAAAAATTAATTGAGCAAATCACACGCAATAAATTTAAATTTTTACGAACCAGTTCTGCGTCGTTGGTCGTGGTCCCGCTAGGGTCTTGCGCCCAACCGTCTGGTATGGATTCTCCTTTGCGCATCTGCATTTCTATCTGGAATTACAATATTTTCTCATCACTATCTTCTCTACATCACTATGTTACTGACGTATTTTATAATGACGATTCTAATTCTAGAATAAGTTACATAGTTAATAAGAAAAATACGAATTCCTTTTGCAGTATATTGAAGAGGCTGGATATGAATGCTTTAGAGAAAGTTGATAGTCAGGGCAGCTTTTTGTAAGCGGCGAGTTTATGAACGCCATGCGAATGCCTCTCTGTCAGGCCAACACTCTTTTTCTGAAACTCTAAACCAAGGTTCGGGTCTCACAGAAGATGCCCGTTAAGAGTGCCGATCCGTCTGTCTCTTCTCCTTCGGGCCATACCAGGCGACGTTTCTGTGCTAGCTAACTCCTGGTAACGCCGTTGAGTACCATTAAGTAGCCTACGGCAATTACGTACACCATCAGAACTACTTAGACTATAAGCTGATGAGTTGTGTGACTTTGGGGCGGTTTCTGACAGGAGATCCATAGCTCTACGGTCGCATCGAGCAAGTTAGCTCGCTCGTCGCTTGTCTCGCTTCAGGCGCTTGATTCGCGGCGCTACCACCAATGAGCTAGCGAGGCGATTGGGATGTCGCATCAGCCTTTGTGCTTTTTACAGTTATTTCTGATTTCCTCACAGAGAGTTTGCATTTGAAGGGATTCGTGGGTTTCATTGTTGTGAGTGAACCAAGGGGCGTACGTGATAGTCCTTAGTATGTTATTTTGGATCCTTTGGATATGCATTGCATTTGATTTAGGTACTGCAGGTGCCTCATAGCTGAATGCCGTATGCAGGGCATTTCCGTTTTGAATCTGATCGGGGATCAGAAGAGGACACGTATAGATGTCTGAAAAAATTTAATACCTTTCCAACGGCAACGGCAGTTGTCGCCATGTCCAAGTAGAATTGTTCCCCATCCGCTGCCGGCGCCACCACAGACAAGGGATTTGTACCCAAGGCAGCCTAAAACAAGAATAACTCAATTTACTCGTCGTCGTCGTCATCAACCCATATTCGGCTCACTGCTGAGCTCGAGTCTCCTCTCAGATGAGAGGGTTTAGGCCAATAGTCCACCACGCTAGCCCAATGCGAATTGGCAGACTTCACACACGCAGAGAATTAAGATAATTCTCTAGTATGCAGGTTTCCTCACGATGTTTTCCTTCACCGATTGAGACACGTGATATTTAATTTCTTAAAATGCACACAACTGAAAAGTTGGAGATGCATGCCCCGGACCGGATTCGAACCCACACCCTCCGGAATCGGAGGCAGAGGTCATATCCACTGGGCTATCACGGCTATATACTCAATTTACTACATCACCATAATTGTTAGCCTACTTAAATAGTACACTCCTGGGCCAGGCTTCCTTTATTTAAGAAGAGGGGTTATGATCTAATAAGGGTTATGATTAGGATGTATCAAATTTTAATGTTAATGTCCGTCGGCTTAACGTACTTAAGGCATGTGTGGTGTTACTCCTTAGTGGTGGTTGTAACACATTATTTGGCGACTTCCCTGGCGCAGTTGGTAGTGATGCGATTCTCAACAGATAGGTCGTGGGTCCGATTGACCGCATGGATGAGTTTAGAATTTAATATTTTCTAAATTGGCTCAGGTGTGGTCTGGTGGTAGGTTTCGACCGTTGTTACTCTACGGGCAAAGATGTACCGCCTTTGTTTGTACAATGCCACTTAAAAACGTTAGAGGTATCATCATTGTGAACCTATATTCGGTTTACTGCTGAGCTCGAGTATCCTCTCAGAATGAGAGGGGTTAGGCCAATAGTACACCACGCTGACCCAATGTGAATTGGCAGACTTCCCAGTCGATTGCGCATGGCGACGCGTCGCCACACCGTACACACATATAATAGTCTGCATATAGACTGTATGATGTACCATCATACGATATACCATCATATAGCGTGGCGACGCGTCGCCAGAAATCGGTCTTACGTGCGACTTTAGATGTTTCACATCAAAAAAACCTACTTTACTATATCTATTTTGATTTGCATCCACATTTGGAATTCTTACAACAAAAATTTGGAATTCCCTTCCGACTTTTATCTTGCTTGAAACTTATTATTTTAACACCTTCAATAGCAAGAGTGAAGCATCTTCCAGGTAAGCGCACTCCAACTTAGACCGCATTAACGCTTTCCTTACCTTACTACTATAGTACGATTATTAATTCCAGTCAGTAAAATGACAAGTGCAACTGTCACTGAAATGTCACTTTACTGACTGGAATTAATAACCGTACATACGATTAATCTTAAGTATGATTATTAATTCCAGTCAGTAAAATGACATTTCAGTGACAGTTGCACTTGTCATTTTACTGACTAGAATTAATAATCGTACTATAGGTAAAGGAAATTATAAAGAACGTAACTCGATATTTCCATGTATTCTTTATTCTATAGGTAGGTAGAACATTTTCCTTATTGTTTACCGTGTATTTTATTTAGGTACCTACGAAGACAGCATTGTCGATGCATATTGATGAATTATAAAAGTTTTTAAAAGCTAGATTAGGTGTAATAATAATGTGTTTTGTATTATATTTTGTACGAATAACATTGTTAACAATTTAAAAAAGTAGAAATAAATAAACGAGAGAATACACACAGATAGATAGAACAGATGTAATTTATACTTAAGTATACAAAAAGCTTAGAGTGAACTTAAATATTAGAACCAGCTAGTGACAACAAAAATAATAATTAGTTCTTCTCAAACGTGTTTGTAACTCTTATGGCTTTAACTGCCACTTTACCTAATCTTTATTTTTATTACATACTTAGATAAATAAATAAATTACATACCTTTTTACTTCTAGTGGGCGCGAGTAAAGGTGAGGTATTTGTAAAAGCCATTCCTATTAAACCTTCATTAGCTGCCTTCTTTGCCCAGTATCCCGCCATACCGTTGTGATTTGAACCTAGAAAACATTTGTTTTAAGTTCATTTTATGAGGCAATATTATAAGTGTAGTAGTATATATACTTCATCATTAATAACCCACATTCGGCTCACTGTTGAGCTCGAGTCTCTTCTGAGGATGCGAAGGGTTAGGCTATTAGTATTTCTCTACTGTATTTTAAGAAATTAAATATTAAATAATTTCTTAAAATGCACATAACTGAAAAATTGGAGATGCACGCCCCGGACGGATTCGAAACTACGCCTTCCGAATGGAAGGAAGTCATATCCACTGAATATATTTACTAAAGATTTTATAATAAAATAATAGTATAAAATGTCGTTCATATTTACCTACTAAAATAAAAAGTTTCAAAAGAAAAACGTTTAAAAATTTATAATGGGAATTCAAAACAAAATGAATTATTGCGTTAATTTTATATTGAAAACATTACCCATGTCAACTCGACTCAATAGGCGGAATGATCACCGACCTTTGCCTATTTGTGCGAAATAATTAAAAAAATAAAGTCACATAAGAATTTCACGAAGGTAGTTCGAAATTTAAATGACACGCTTCATTAACTCGCGTCTCGCACTGTTCGTGATTGAAAAGTTGTAATTGTGAATTTGACATATTTTGTTTTGTTTTTAGATTTATTTGTTATTAATTCTATATCGGTAAGTGTTTCAATTATTTTAATTAAGTATTGTATAAATAAAAGTATTCTTGCCACCATTCCACGAGGGCATGATTTGTATAAATATTAGGATAAGTTAGCCTAAGTTCCATAATGTAAGTATTCTTTTCCAACAAAAAAGTAGGTATATGTATACTGAGTTATCGGATTTGTGTAAGGTCGTAATTATTATAACGTTAGCTATTAGTTTTCTATTAGGAGGATATTAAAGACAAAGGAAAACTAAACATAATATTATTTTTAGTTGGTAATACGTACCTACTACTAACGACTGGTATTTTATGTAATGATTGATTATATAAAATACCAGATGATTATTTTAATGGTTATTAAAATAAAATATAACAAACTAGCTACAGCCCCGGTTTGACGCAAATACGCCCTTATTTTTGTATGTTAAAATTTAAGCCTACTATATTTTAGTTTAACTTTACCATGGCATATGTTAGTTGGTACCCCGACCATTAGAAAAACTGCATGAAAATTCAGTTTTTCAAACTATTTAGTCTGGAAATCAGATAAAAGAGGGAGATAGTATTATGTTTACTATATTATTTAGTATATTATCTATACTAATATTATAACGCTGAAGAGTTTGTTTGTTTGATTGATTGAACGCGCTAATCTGAGGAACTAATGGTCAGATTTGAAAAATTATTTTAGTGTTAGATAGCCCATTTATCGAAGAAGGCTGTAGGCTAAATATTAACTCCGTATTCCTACGGGAAAGGAAGGGAACCACGCGGGTAAAACCGCTCGGCGTCAGTATATTATACTTAGAAAACGTCCGCTAAAAACGGATTATGTGTCGCAGGGCGGTCGAAGCCTTGGACATCCGCTAGTCTTACTATTGTTCGACGATAATGTTTCTCTGTCGTCATAAGATATTATAACGTGATAGGTAACAGCGACAATAACATTACAACACAAAAAGCAGCGTGACGGTGTTCACGCTGCCTCAAGAACAAAGAACCATCAAAGAACTGAACTAAAGTCATCAAATACTCCCTTATTTGTACCAACACTGCTGCAACAGCTTCGTACATAGTACTCGAGGAACTCGTAACAGTATGTCGTCGACGCATGAGGCGTCTTGGAGTTTTGTGCGAATCGGTGTAGCAAGCTGTACCTTTAACTGTGACCCATCCAACTCCAGTGGTCTTGGCCTTCTTGATGGCAATGTCCATGGCGAAGTGGCTAGCGGTGGCGCCGAGCACGCAGTTAGCGTCCACCCAGGCGGTCGACGCGTTCTCCTTCAGTATCTGAGGCTGGTTGTTGGGCTTGCAGTCTCCGCTCAATATGTCGTTTATGTAGAATTCTGAAATATAAGTGAATAGCCCAGTAAAATTTAACATTTTAATCGGCGATCTGCGCAATAATTCCTACGGTATAAATACAATAATATACTGATAAATCTTATCGCTTTCTCAGCGATTTTACAGAAAAATGTAAAAGGCATTTTAAGTAGATAATTTCCCGACAGTAAAATTAAGAATTTATTCCCCAATCTGCGAAATAATTCCTAAGATACCGTATGTGATCGCATTCTAGTCGCTTTTTCAGCGCTCTGTAAAATTAATCGAAAACGAGTAATTAACAAAAAAATTCAAAGCCGTATTTTTTATTTTTTAGCCGTATTTTTTAGTTGGAGGTTCTACGTTCGGCTGTATGTATGTTTTTTCTGTAGATAATTTTACAATAAACAATTTCTATAATGACCTCTATTGACCTCCAAGCAATACATCGCGAAATATTTGCAAAAAACTGATTTTCGTGACTTTTGACGTTCATAATTTATTTAGCTCGCCCGATATCAATTTTGATTTTTCATTTCTTCATTACAATTCCGCAAATACACAAATTCAACTCACTAGGAATTATTTCGCAGCAAATACTTAAAATTACTGAAGTATTACGTATTTTTTAATAGTTAAAATCCTTAAGTAGTTATTATAGTCAGTCACTTAATTAAACTAGGTTTCGATTCCAGTTGTTACTATTGTCGTATCTTCCTAACTCGTGATTTTTATTATTATTCCTCTAGCAGGAATTTATTATTATTTCTCTAGAGGTTTGTTGATAGAATCCGATCTTTGCTACTTTGTATAGGGATCTTCTGTCATTAATGACGAGAGTTTACTTAATTATTTAAGTAAGTAAACTCAATTTCAGGTCCGATAAGGGCTTAAATCATCGTGCATCGTGTTGCCTAGTCGCTAACTATGGGCCTTATAAGAAGGCTCAGAGTCACACAGCGAGCGATGGAACGAGCTATGTTAGGAGTATCTCTGCGTGATCGAATCAGAAATGAGGAGATCCGCAGAAGAAGCAAAGTCACTGACATAGCTCAACGAGTTAGAAGAGAGAGAAGTGGCAATAGGCGGGGCACATAGTTCGAAGGGCCGATGGACGTTGGGGTCTCAAGGTGCTGGAATGGCGACCCCGCACTAGTAAGCGCAGTGTTGGCCGACCCCCCACCAGGTGGACTGACGACATCAAGCGAGTCGCAGGGATTCGTTGGATGCAGGTGGCTCAGTATCGTGATGTTTGGAAGTCCCTACAAAAGGCCTATGTCCTGCAGTGGATGTCCTGACCTATGTCCTGCAGAAGACGATAGCAGGTAGTTTCTAGTTATTCACCTAATCTATTGAGTCCATGACTGGGATGTCCCACGCGGTCGGCTTCTATGAGCAACTCTGCCTGTTGTTGAGCCGCTTTAGCCGAAGCACCAACCGCTTTGAGGCAGTCAGTCATGAAGCGGAGGGCCTCCGTTGTCGCTACCCTGGCCATTGCTCAAATTGCTGTAAAGTACGAAATGTTTTATGTATTTACTGCCTACGAGCCGTGATAGCCCAGTGGATATGACGTCTGCCTCCGATTCCAAAGGGTGTGGGTTCGTATCCAGCCCGGGGCATGCACTTCAGTTATGTGCAATTTGAGAAATTAAATATCACGTGTCTCAAACGGTGAAGGAAAACATCGTGAGGAAACCTGCATACCAGAGAATTTTCATAATTCTCTAACTCTGTGAAGTCTGCCAATCCGCATTGGGCCAACGTGGTGGACTATTGGCCTAATCTCATTCTGAGAGGAGACTCGAGCTCAGCAGTGAGCCGAATATGGGTTGATAATGATGATGATGATGATTTACTGCCTCTAATAAAACTGAAACTGCTTTATTTATCCGTGGCGCGGTGGTACGTGCAGTGGATTTACAAGACGGAGGTCCTGGTTTTCTTGATTGGTCTTGTTGGAAGGTAGACTTCAGGCGTGGGTAATAACTAAGACGTGTCAAGCGATTTAGCGATGTCGTGTAGAAACCGAAACGGGTGTGGATTTTCATCCAACTCCTAACAAGTTAGCTATCTTGCATCATCACTTACCATCAGGTCAGATTGCAGTCAAGGACTAACTTGTAAAGAATAAAAATATGCTGGAACAGCCTCGTTGGCCTAGTGGTTTGCATATGCGGCTCCGGTCATGAAGTCCTGGGTTCTAGTCCTGCATTCGGCTATGAAATGTTGAGTGTTTCTCTCTTCTAAGTCCAAAATAAAGTCTTGAATTAAAATTCTGGGTCGGAGTACGAATTCTTAAAAGGTTTCTTTTTTCAAAAAAAAAAAATCAGTGGAACTTCTAGAATTTTAAACTGGTTTTAAACCATTATTTATAATTTTCAAATTTAAGGAAATAAAGTTATTCTTATTTATTTTTTTAGAACCATTATCGGTGGAAAATCTAACTACCTAATAATACATTACGATAAATTGATCATAACAACACCAATTTTTTCCAATTAGTGGAAACGACGAAAGATTATAAAGGATTCTGTATGTGGACACTCACAAACACCGCAAATATGCAATGCGAAACATTGTATGCAATTTAAAGCTTTATAACACTGTAGTACATCAAATAGTGTAATAAATATAATTGTTTACATATACACCGGTCTATATTACATAATATACTCACCTAGTAACAAATAGAATGGAAACAAGTAAATAAATAAAATGATAACACACAGAACACGTCAAGCAACGGACGCGCAAGGTCGCCGACTGAACTGAATGTGAATCAGTGTTACCAACTCTTCAAAATATTTATGCCTAAAGTTTATGTCAAAAACCCCTAAAATCGCCTTAATTAATGAGTTGTCCCCCTAAAAAATATAAATTCATAATAATTTAGAAATAATATGCTGTAATATGTTTCAAAAGTCCTATATTTAATACAGACAAAATATTACGTCTTTATCTGAAGATTCAGATTTTTTGAAATCATGCATGTTGACAATGAATAAATTTATTCGATAAAAATTGCCGCCAGTTGCCTCAGAGTGGTTGTAGAATAACGTATTATAAGTCGCTAGGTCAAGAAAGAAATATTAAAATTATCATCAATTTAAAAATATCAAAGAGTCAAAAAATCCCTAAAAATTTGCCCCCTAAATCTGGGGGGAAAACCCCTAAGTTGGGAACCCTGCTGAATGTGAAATGTGAATAACTTTGAACCTTCCACGTCCTTAACTATCAACCTTAACCTTATAGCAATACGTACAATATTGATACGTGATAATAGCATACGAAGAGAGACAGATATATTGGTAACATTGTAGTAAAAGGAAAATTCTATCCTGAAATTCGTACCATTTATTGCCAAACTAGCGGACGCCCGCGACTTCGTCTGCGTGAAACCCCCTAACCTAAGTATCCTATGTCGTGTCTCCTGATTCTAAGCTATATCTACACCAATTTTCAGTGAAATCGGCCAAGCCGTTCTTGTTTTATAACATATAGTGTACCTAACTAACACGACTTTCTTTCACGACTAATATTATAAAGCTGAAGAGTTTGTTTGTTTGCTTGAACCCGTTACTCTCAGGAACTACTGGTCCGATTTGAAAAATTCTTTCAGTGTTAGATAGCCCATTTATCGAGGAAGGCTATTTATCTATTTATTTATTTATCTATTTATTTATTTATTTATTTATCGAGGAAGGTTATATAGATGTCTTATTCCTATATTCCTACGGGAACGGGAACCACGCGGGTGAA